>NC_045960.1:68451753-68594253 GCF_010909765.2 Amblyraja radiata
AGTGAATCTGATGAGAGATCATCTGCATCACAATAATGCCAAATTCATAGAAGGATGATGAAAGAAATTCATACTCATACAGGATAAAAGTTGTGGCCCATGGGTAGAAATGGAAAAATCATACACACTCTGTAAATGACTTTCTGAAGTCTTTCACCACAGGAAACAAAATGTTGAACACGCAACTTATGTTCACAGTTTCAAGGAAACCAGTACTTCATTTGGCAATAGAAACATTGAAACATTGAAAATAGGTGCAGGAGAAGGCCATTCGGTCCTTCGAACCAGCACCGCCATTCATTCTGATCATGGCTGATCATTGACAATCAGTAACCCGTACCTGCCTTCTCCCCATACCCCTTGATTCCGCTAGCCCCAAGAGCTCTATCTTCTTACGCTAAATGTTATGTTAAATAAAGCTTTCTTCTGAAAAAGCAACAGTTAATTTTGGAATATTGATCGCAGTTATGAGCTGCCTTAAGGAACCAATGAACAATTAATCTACGGTAAATTGTTGGAACACAATTCAACAATGAGACCATTGGGGTTACCCTTGGTCTCATTTTAATTTGTACATTTTTATTCAGAGATCATGAGTGTACAATTATGTGTGTGGAACCTGGAGTATTGTTCTTTCTGCAGGCTAATGGCACTGAACCCAAATATAGGATCCTTCTAGACATCAGTGAGCCATGGAAATAAACCCCTGGACATTCCTTGTTTTAAGATTGTTTTGGGTACCACATTTACCTTGTGAGCTAGTTTTGTTATATTCTCAACAGGTTACTTGACATAATAATGTGGATAATTTAAAATGATCACAGCTAAAATTTAAAAACATGGTTTTTATTTGTTCCGTGGGCTGAGGCTTGCAATTGAGATTGTTGAATTTTGCCTGTTTTTTGAGAATGCAGCATGCAATGATCCAAAGTGAAAGAACAATGTTACTTGAATTCTTTGTCTCTAGAATAATAAATGGTTGCCAAGGTGGTGAAATCTATGTAGGCACATTTACAATTATACCCAATAAACATGCCTTGACAGACAGAGATAATACCCGGATTTCCTTTGTGTTGCACATTGGAGGTAATTGTTTGTGACAGCATATTTTACCTCTCCCCCAAGTATTATTTCCATTTGTATTTGTACAGGTACGGAAGGAAGCTGGTTAAGCTCAGGTACACTGGACTTTGTCACTGTAGCTGGGAGACTGTCTGGGTTCTTACTGTATCCAATGTACTCAGGTCTTTTTAGTGTCACATGGCTAGAGCATTGGTAATGGGTTTTTTTCAGGAGAGCATCAGTAGAATTAGACGATTAACACGATGTATTAAACATTATGAACAGATAGTTCAGAAATTTCTAATTTATATC
This sequence comes from Amblyraja radiata, assembly GCF_010909765.2. Taxonomy (NCBI): domain Eukaryota; kingdom Metazoa; phylum Chordata; class Chondrichthyes; order Rajiformes; family Rajidae; genus Amblyraja; species Amblyraja radiata. The sequence goes on from NC_045960.1 coordinate 68,453,128, forward strand.
TAGTATGGTCAATTCACTAACCATTGCACTGAAAAGCAAGAATTCGCAAAATTAGCAAGCGATAAATGGTTTTGAATACAAATCACTGAATGGCATGGTTATTGGGTTTGTGTATTATGCTTTATGAACTTTAGTTGAAAGTTAAATCCTATTGCATTTGTCCATCTATAGTTTTATTGATATCATTATTGACATCATATCATATTGATATCATGTGTTCATTACCATAAACCATTTTGCTTGACATTGAAAATTAGCTATTACTAGGAAGACACCTCATTCCTTCAACTTTTGATTCCTGTTTGAGACAACCTTTCTGGGGTTGACTTTTAATTTCTGCCTTTCATATCACTTCTTCCTGACCAAAATATTATTTCCTTCTTTTGATGTCTCGTACAATCCTATTTGATACTGAAATCATTCACTTCTGCTTACACTTCATTCTCAAACTTTGCATTGTTAATTTCACAATCTTTCAGTTTAATGAGGAAAGCAATTGTTGACCATACTGACTCAGAAAAAGGAAAGCAATTACACCTACAGCTTACCATTTAAATTCCTTCCTACACCAAATTTAAGACCAATAGTTTAAATTCCATCTCGTTTTTCACTGGAAAGAATCGTCAAATGTCCATTGGTCATAGTGTGAAGTCTAATAAGCTAATTTACTGATGTGTAAGTCTGATGAGATAGTTTTGGCAAATCCACTACTTTCATCAAATCAATACAAACAATACAATACAATAATACTTTGTTAGCCAAGTATGTTTTGTAACATATGAGGAATTTCATTTGCCAAGTCAGTCATACAAATAAAAAACAACAGAACACACAAAATGCATTTTAACATAAACATCCACCACAGTGACTCCTCCACATTCCTCACTGTGATGGAAGGTGAAAAAAACTTCAATCTCTTCCTTTCTTTGTTCTCCCATGGTCTTCTTTAGATGGGGCAATCTTACTCCCATAGACGGCGGTCGGGCCCTCCACGTCCAGGCGATCAAGCTCTCGCATCGGGGACTCACAGTTCCCCCGCGTCGGCGATTGGACCCCGGGTCTGGGCTTGTCGAACCTTCGACGTCGTTGGAGCTCCCGGTCTCTACCCGAGACTGCGAGCTCTCAATGGTAAAGTCCACAGGCCTCGGTTGGAGCGTCGATCCCAGGCAAGGGATCGCAGGCTCCGATGGTACATTCACATCCCCGCGGTGAGGCAAAAAGTCAGTCCCAAGCAAGGCCTCCAGCTCCATGATGTTAGGCTGCAGAGTGACCAGAGATATGACCCGGAAAACAATAGCATCTCCGGCAAGGTAAGAGATTGAAAAAAAAGTTTCCCCCGACCCTGTGGAATTCTCTGCCTCGGTCGAGGCCAGTTCTCTGGATACTTTAAAGAGAGAGCTAGATAGGGCTCTTAAAGATTGCGGAGTCAGGGGATATGGGGAGAAGGCAGGAACGGGGTACTGATTGGGGATGATCAGCCATGATCACATTGAATGGCGGTGCTGGCTTGAAGGGCTGAATGGCCTACTCCTGCACCTATTGTCTATTGACCCCTTCCCCCTCCCCCCACATAATACAAGCCAGAGAACATTTACACAAATGTTTAAAACACACTAAAAATAACAAAATAAAACCCCCAAAAAACCGACTGTTGGCGAGGCTGACAATCGTACGGCGCCCCTGGTGGTATAAAATTTGTCATAAAAATAATTTTATTTATTACTGTGGAAAAATGAAGGTAAATTGAATAGTAGAACTAATTATATTAAGTGCTAGATATTGCAGGATACACCTTTGCAAAATTAAGATCAGAGAAGTGCACGTTTTCAGGTTCTTTATATATATTCCATTATCTTGAATTTGTTCTGCATTGGTATCTTTTGCCTTAGCTAATAATGTTTTTAAATTTCTGTTATTGCGACGATTAGAAATTAAAATGTGGTATGCAATCATGGGAATCAATGATATCACAGCATTCAGACTTTTCTGTGAAATACAGCTTAATGCAAAGCAGTTTCATGTTCCCACTTTTCCAGTCCAAGAAAGCTCTAACTTTCAACCTACAAAAACCAGAAAATTATCGAACCACTGATCCTGATAAAATATAATTAGTTAATTCGCCAATTAAAAAAACACTGAAGCCTGAACGAGAAAAAACGTGCGAATTCTAAGGAGATGCTTGCTGAATGTAATGGATGAGGAATAGATGCACATATCAATGGATACTATTAAAAATTTAGATTAAATGATGAATTGGCGATTGCTCGAAGCTAAATGATTTTGGATTGGGTTTCACTTTAAAAGCTCTGTGGAACTTGATTCCCCACAATAAAGTTTGGCTTTGCTCCATGCGACCTGGCAATGTGAAGAGAAGCAGCTTGAAAGAGCTGATAGTGTTTGTTCTGCACTCCATGCAACTGTTGCCATCGGATCAAGCCAAATTGGATCACTTTTTCTCTGAATCAATGATATGCTAAGTGTTTACTTGGATGCAGAGTGAAATCAATTGAGAAAAGTGTAGCCCTGGGACTCTCATTCGACTGAGGCGTGGTGCCATAACCAAGTTCAGCGTTCAGAAATTAAACTACGTTTCATAAAACCTTCACTTTCATACAGCGGAGAATCAGGTGAGCAAAATTAAAAGCGCAATTCAGTTCCGTTTTAGTTTATCGTCACATGTACCGAGGTAGAGTGAAATGCTTTTGATGTGTGCTAACCAGTCATACTGTCACATCAGTCACAGGCACACTGTAACATCAGTCAATCAGTCACATATACACACTGTGTAATATTAGGGTCCTGCAGTGGAAAATTGGGAGAGGGGAAATTGGCGTTAGTAGAGATATTAAAAATGGCAGTTTTATTCAAAGCCAATATTATTTGAGCTGATCCCTGCTGATACAACCAAGCATTTCTGTACCTGCGCCCTGTGGATAACTGTGGTCTAGATTACTCCGAGCAGATATGATTTACATTAAACAAGATAGGCACCCATCTTAACAGGATTTTCGCAACTTGCAAGAATGTATATATTACTGCTTATGATTATCTGTCTGTTGACATTGTATATATATGATGTTATGTTACAGTTGTGCAAGGCATTGGTGAGGCCACAATTGGTGCACTGTGTTCCGTTTTGTTCACCCTGCTATAGGAAGGATGTCATTAAGCTGGGAAGAGTGCGGAGAAGATTTATGAGGATGTTGCCAGAAGTTGAGGGGCTGAGCTATATTGAGAGGTTGGGCAGGCTAGGACTTTATTGTTTGGAGTACAAGAGGCTGAGGGGTGATCTTATAGAGGTGTATAAAATCACGAGGGAAACAGATAGGGTGAATGCACAGAGTTTATCCAGGGAAGGGGAAACAAAAACAAGAGGACATATGTTTAAGGTCAGAGGGGTAAGATTTAATACGGACTTGAGGGGCAACTTTTCGACAGTGTTTTGTGGGCATATGGAACAATCTGCCAGAAGTAGAAGTGAATCAGATACCACATTTAAAAGACACTTGGACGGGTAAATGGATGGGAAAGGTTTAGAGGGATATGGGCCCAACACGGGCAAATGGAACTAGTTTAGAAGTATTTTGGTCAGATTGGACGAATTGGGCTGAAGAGCCTGTTTCCATGTTGTATGAATCTATGACTATATGGCTCAATGACAAAAATAAAGCACTAACCAGTAATAATCTTACATCCCATTCATACCTAAAGTTTAGAAAACAAATAAAGAATATACGTTGCATTTACATGGCACCATTCATAATATCCAAATATCATAAAGTACTTTACAGCAGAAGTAATTTTGTTGTACTTATTATAATGTACAAAGCACAACAGTCAAACATTGTATAGCAAAATCTTTGAAACACCATACTTCTGGATCACAATAAATAGAATTTGATTTACTTACATTATCAAATTAAGACTAATTAGAAATCAGAGTAACTGCATACAAATATTTTACAAAATTATAAGTGAGTCGATGGAATATTTGGGGTCTACATATGAAATTCTGGATTGGAATTGTCCCGCTGCAATGAAGCTTTTTATTTGAACCATATGATCAAAACTGTAATGATTCATTACGTAGAATCCATGTTATTTGACAAATCACTGATGACATCAATACTAATGATATTAGAATGCAGTCACTGTATGTTCAGTTATTGGGAACGAAACAGGATGGCCCTATCTAATTAACCTCTGTTGAGTCAATCATATACAGGCAACATACCAATTTATACTCACGTCTCATTGTAGACCAAGACAGGCAACATACCAATTTATACTCACGTCTCACTGTAGACCAAGTGGGGAGTCATATAAACCATGCTAATGTTTTTATCAGCTCAGCAGAGGAACAAATATCATGTACAGCCATCATGGGTTCAAATGAGCATTTGTTACTTCAAGTCCTCCTGTGGCTGTTAAAGGGAAGATGCATTTTCACTCCAACGTGCATGGAAGTGATTGTAACTCACCGAAGGTCTTCTGCCATAACACAGGAGAGAACAATTTTCTAACCATGCACTGAAGCCCTGAATGGAGATGGAGGAGATGTTCTCCATCAACAGAAGTAAGGGTACGCTCCAGGCACAATGTCAGAAGAATGCGAGTAAAGACAATTGTGGGGATCATGGCAGAAAGTCTAACCCCAGATCCTGGATTCACTGCCACTGTAGTTTAATTACAATAGACAATAGACAATAGGTGCAGGAGTAGGCCATTCGGCCCTTCGAGCCAGCATCGCCATTCACAGTGATCATGGCTGATTATCCACAATCAGTACCCCGTTCCTGCCTTCGCCCCACATCCCTTGACTCCGCTATCTTTAAGAGCTCTATCTAACTCTCGCTTGAAAGCATCCAGAGAATTGGCCTCCACTGCCTTCTGAGACAGAGAATTACACAGATTCACAAATCACTTGGTGAAAACGTTTTTCCTCATCTCCGTTCTAAATGGCCTACCCCTTATTCTTACTCTATGGTCCCTGGTTCTGGACTCCCCCAACATCGGCAACATGTTTCCTGCCTCCAGCGTGTCTAATCCCTTAATAATCTTAAATGTTTCAATAAGAGAACCTCTCATCCTTCTAAATTCCAGTGTATACAAGCCCAGTCGCTCTATTCTTTCAGCATATGACAATCCCGCCATCCCGGGAGTGAACCTCGTGAACCTACGCTGCACTCCCTCAATAGCAAGAGTGTCCTTCCTCAAATTTGGAGACCAAAACTGCACACAATACTCCAGGTGTGGTCTCACTAAGACCCTGTACAATTGCAGAAGGACCTCTTTGCTCCTTCACTCAATTCCTCATGTTATGAAGGCCAACATGCCATTAGCTTTCTTCACTGCCTACTGTACCTGCATGCTTACTTTCAGTGACTGATGAACAAGGTCACCCAGATCTCGTTGTATATCCCCTTTTCATAACTTGACACCATTCAGCTAATAATCTGCATTCCTGTTCTTGCCACCAAAGTGGATGAAACCACATTTATCCACATTAAACTGCATCTGCCATGCATCTGCCCACTCACCCAACCTGTACAAGTCACCCTGCATCTTAGAAACATAGACATAGAAACATAGAAAATAGGTGCAGGAGTAGGCCATTCGGCCGTTCGAGCCTGCACCGCCATTCAATATAGTCATGGCTGATCATCCAACTAAATTTCCTGTACCTGCCTTCTGTCCATACCCCCTGATCCTTTGAGCTACAAGGGCCACATCTAACTCCCTCTTAAATATAGCCAATGAACTGGCCTCAACTACCTTCCGTGGCAGAGAATTCCACAGATTCACCACTCTCTGTGTGAAAAATGTTTTTCTCATCTCGGGCCTAAAAGACTTCCCCCTTATTCTTAAACTGTGACCCCTTGTTCTGGACTTCCTCAACATCAGGAACAATCTTCCTGCATCTAGCCTGTCCAACCCCTTAAGAATTTTGTAAGTTTCTATAAGATCCCCCCTCAATCTTCTAAATTCTAGCGAGTACAAGCCGAGTCTATCCAGTCTTTCTTCATATGAAAGTCCTGCCATCCCAGGAATCAGTCTGGTGAACTTTCTCTGTACTCCCTCTATGGCAAGAATGTATTTCCTCAGATTAGGAGACCAAAACTGTACGCAATACACCAGGTGTGGTCTCACCAAGACCCTGTACAACTGCAGTAGAACCTCCCTGCTCCTATACTCAAATCCCTTTGTTATGAATGCGAACGTACCATTCGCTTTCTTCACTGCCTGCTGCACCTGCATGCCTACTTTCAATGACTGGTGTTCCATGACACCCAGGTCTCGTTGCATCTCCCCTTTTCCTAATCGACCACCACTCAGATAATAGTCTACTTCCTGTTCTTGCCACCAAAGTGTATATTCACATTTATCCACATTATACTGCATCTGCCATGCATTTGCCCACTCACCCAACCTATCCAAGTCGCCTTGCAGCCTCCTAGCATCCTCCTCACAGCTAACACTGCCCCCCAGCTTCGTGTCATCCGCAAACTTGGAGATGTTGAATTTAATTCCCTCGTCTAAATCATTAATATATATTGTAAATAGCTGGGGTCCCAGCACTGAGCCTTGCGGTACCCCACTAGTCACTGCCTGCCATTCTGAAAAGGACCCATTTACTCCTACTCTTTGCTTCCTGTCTGCCAGCCAGTTCTCTATCAACATCAATACTGAACCCCTAATACCATGTGCTTTAAGTTTGCATACTAATCTCTTATGTGGGACCTTGTCGAAAGCCTTCTGAAAGTCCAGATATAACACATCCACTGGTTCTCCCTTATCCACTCTACTAGTTACATCCTCGAAAAATTCTATAAGATTCGTCAGACATAATTTACCTTTCATAAATCCATGCTGACTTTGTCCAATGATTTCACCACTTTCCAAATGTGCTGCTATCCCATCTTTAATAACTGACTTTAATAACAGATCCTCATATCATCCTCCTCACGGTTCACACTGTCACCCAGCTTTGTGTCATCTGCAAATTTGCTAATGTTACTTTTAATCCCTTCATCTAAATCATTAATGTATATTGTAAATAGTTGCGGTCCAAGCACAAAGCCTTGCCGTACCCCACTAGTCACTGCCTGCCATTCTGAAAGGGACCCAGTAATCCCTACTCTTTGTTTCCTGTCTGCCAGCCAGTTTTCTATCCGTCAGAACCCTACCCCCAATACCATGTGCTCTAATTTTGCCCACTAATCTCCTATGTGGGACCTTATCAAAGGCTTGCTGAAAGTCCAGGAACACTACATCCACTGGCTCTCCCTTGTCCATTTTCCCAGTTACATCCTCAAAAATTTCCAGAAGATTAATCAAGCATGATTTCCCCTTCGTAAATCCATGCTGACTCGGACCGATCCCGTTACTGTTATTCAAATGTGCTGCTATTTCATCTTTTATAATTGACTACAGCAGCTTCCCCACCACCGATGGCAGGCTAACTGGTCTATAATTCTCTGTTTTCTCTCTCCCTCCTTTCTTAAAAAGTGGGATAACATTAGCTACTCTCCAATCCCCAGGAACTGATCCTGAATCTATAGAACATTGGAAAATTATCACCAAGGCATCCACGATTTCTAGTGCCACTTCCTTAAGTACCCTGGGATGCAGACCATCAGGCCCTGGGGATTTATCAGCCTTCAGTCCCATCAGTCTACCCAACACCATTTCCTGCCTAATGTGAATTTCCTTCAGTTCCTCCCTCACCCTCAGTCCTCTGGCCACCTGTACATCTGGGAGATTGTTTGTGTCTTCCTTAGTGAAGACAGATCCAAAGTACCTGTTCAACTTGTCTGCCATTTCCTTGTTCCCCATAATAAATTCATCTGTTTCTGTCTTCAAGGGTCCAAATTAGGTCTTAATAATGTTTTTCCTCTTCACATACCTAAAGAAGCTTTTATTATCCTTCTTTATATTCTAGTCTAGTTTTCCTTCGTACCTCATCTTTTCTCCCAGTATTGCCTTTTTAGTTAACTTCTGTTGCTCTTTAAAAGTTTCCCAATCCTCTGGCTTCCTGCTCATCTTTGCTATGTTATGCTTCTTTTTTATTTTTATACTGTCATTGAATTCCCTTGTCAGCCACGGTCACCTCTCACTCCCCTTAGAATCTTTCTTCCTCTTTGGAATGAACTAATCCTGCACCTTCTGTATTACTCCCAGAAATACCTGCCATTGGTGTTCCACTGTCATCCCTGCTACAGCGAGATATAGAGTCAGGGTCATTGAACACTTCTTGAAATAACATATCCCATGCCTGCATCACAAATCCTACACTCTTCTTGTTCCTCCATCACCCACTGACCACCAATCTCTAAGGGCTGGACGTAGACCTAGTGGCACAACATTTCATTGTTGCCAGTGAAGTCCACTTACAGTATGTATCATCAGCCGCTGAACAAAGTACAGAATTATCTTCACAGGGAAAATTAGGGTTCAAAGTGACCCTGCCCTCTGTGGTGAGGTCTGGCAAATTGACAAGGCGATTCTTGATGTAGTAGGATTGTGTGGGGTGGCTCAGAAACTCCCCTCCCATGAAAGAAGGTGTAAACATCTTTGACAATTGTTTAAACATTTCATTTGCTTAACCAGTTGCCAAAATGCCAAGTACACTGACTTCCAAAAACATTCACTCACATTCAAAATCATTAAAAAAAATTCAGAAGAATCTTTAAAAGGCCTACAACAAAACAAATCCTGAAAGACCGAAAAACACTCGTAACAGTTAAAACTGACAAATTATTTAAACATTTCCTCATATAATTTATACTTTAGCTTCTCAAATGTAGAGACCATACTATAGACTGTATAAACATAGAAAAACATAGAAATATAGAAAAATAGGTGCAGGAGTAGGCCGTTCAGCCCTTTGTGCCAACACCGCCATTCAATATGATCATGGCTGATCATCGAAAATCAGTACCTGCTTTTTCCCCATAACCCTTGATTCCTTTAGCCCAAAGAGCTAAATCTAACTCTAGAGCACTCTTGAGTTATTGCTATTTTGTTTAAGGATAGAGAGTACGTTTTTTCCACATTTGACAAAGTTGTGCCATATTTTTTTTTAATTTAGTTTAGTTTGGAGATAAAGTGCGGAAACAGACCCTTCGGCCAATCGAGTCCCCGCCGACCAATGATCCCCCTACACTGGCGCTATCCTATACACTGGGGCCAATTTTACAATATTATTGAAGCCGATTAACCTACAAACATGTACGTCTTTGGAGTATGGGAGGAAACCAGAGAACCCAGAGAAAACCCACGCAGGTCACAGGGAGAACGTACAAACTCCATATAGACACCACCCATAGGCAGGATTTAACCTGTGTCTCTGGCGCTGTAAGGCAGCAACTCTACCACTTTGCCACTGTGTCACCTTAATGTGAATGGCACATGGGGCAGCTATATTCTGTTAATGTTGGGTAGGAGGAAATCCTTATGGGTATGGGTTGGGCTGGTTACCACATGGACTGCTTTGCATTAATTCAATTCAAAGTATTTTTGAGGCTCACTCCTATAGGATATGAGAGAGCTTTGTTCAGCGCGGTGGTTGCAGCAGGTAGGGCTGCTGCCTCACATCTCTGGAAAAAATCAAACTTCTGGAGAAACCCAATGGGTCAGGCAGCACCTGTGGAAGGACAACCAGATTACTTTTCAAGTCAGGACCATTCTTCAGACTGATGGGGGGTGATGGCCGGTCGAAACAGGTGAGGTAACGGGGTAGGGCAATTGCTAGCAAGGGATAGCTGAATACAGGTGAGGAGGAATTGGTAGATTAACCATGTGCAGGAGGGAAGAATGGATATAGTAACCAATGCTGGAGGTGGAGAAAACAAAGGGGTGAAAATGGTAGAATCTGTTAAGGGAGTGAAATGTAGAACCAGAGGGAGGGATGGTTGGTAAAAGGGAATAGGGGGTGGGGTAGTGGAAGATGAGCAGAGGGAATGGGTGGGGTAGGGGAAATGTCTCAGCCACAGGGGCAGGGCAAATGGAAAGAAAGTTCTGTATGGGCAAGGTGCAGGGGGGAGGGAATGGGTGAATGGGACGTAGAGAGGAGTGGGGGTTATCTGAAATTGGAGAATCCAATGTTCATGCCATTGGGTTATGGGTTACTCAATTGGAATATGAGATGCTGTTCTTCCAATGTACATGGGGCCTTACTCTGGCACTGGAGGAGGCTGAGGACAAACAGTCCTCAGTAGGGGATTGGAGTATAGAGTGGCTTGCAATTGGGAGCTCCAGTTGCCCCAGGCAAACAGAACATAAGTATTTGGCAAAGTGGTCCTAGTCTACTCTTGTGTCTCACATCTCCAGAATCTTGGGCTCAACCTGACCTTTGTTGCTGTATGTGTGGAGGACATGTATTCTCCCTGGTAATGTATGAGCTCCTTTTCACTAATGATTTCCTTCCACATACCAAATATGCTGGTTGGTAGGTTAATTGGCAAACAGTACTCCATGAAGGTTCTCGACAAGAATCATAATGATTGAGGTAAATGCACTACAGAACATATCTCCAATTTGTTCAAGATATTTAAATTGATTAAGTGCAAGAATTACAGCACAGAAAAAGACCATTTGACTCATTGCATTTAGGATGGGCCTTTATTTAAAGTATAATTCTCACTATCGCTATGCATAATTGCTCATCTACCCTCTGTAATGATAAATTCCTCTATTGAAAGGTGTAATGGTTCAATTCAGCTACAAACATAGATTCCTTGACCCAAACCACATCACACGCCGCGTGACCCATTGGGTTTCTCCAGAAGTTTGATTTTTTCCAAAGGTGTGAGGCAGCAGCCCTACCTGCTGTAACAAAGTTATTCCTCAGCACCCTACTCCTCCATTATTAGCATTAAAATACTTTCTATTTGAAAATGCATTGAAGGTATTTTGTCATAATAACTCAGTGGGAAAGCTGCCTTTTGTATTTACCTGCAGTGAGAGCTATGCCTGTAGGTGGCACTGCGATATATTTGTTTCAATACACCAGTGGCTCCCAGCCTTTTTCACCCATGGCTGAAAGTTGATCAAATATTTGGACTTACATTTTCAAATAGCATGATAAATGAATTGATAATTCTGTCAAAATAATTTGAGATTTCAAAACATTTTATTTTGGCTTTGCAGTATATTCATCACAAAAATGAAGCATTAAATATAAATCAAATTGGAACTTTTGGAACTGGAAACAAAATTAAAGCACAAAATAAAAAAAACATTTTGGATCTCCTTCACAGCTTGGTTTCAAACCGATGCAGCTAAATTTTGGGTAGTGACCGGAAGTTGGGGACTAGCACAATGTACAAAATTACACAATTGTAGCAGGCAGATAAAATCAGTAACATTTTGTAATTTGAATATAATTACAGACCTAATGATACTCTGGTGCATTGTCCTTAGTAAGCTTTATGTGCATACTAAATAAACCAGGAAGATTGAAATTTTCACTCCCGTTCTCCTTTACTTCTCTCCTTTTCCTCCTTCTGTCCCTAATCTTTATCTTCTCTCTCCCTTCTGCGTGTTCCCTGTCTCCCTTCTTATGTTTCTTCCTCCATTTATTTTGCATTTCCATCTCTTTCTTCCTCTTCGCAAGTTCAGTAATCCTCCGGTCATCATCCTAATTACCGCATTTAATTTGAACGAATCAAGTCAACCAATCGATGTTTCTTTACTTTTTAAACTACAAAAAGTTAACATTGAGGTTGCAGGCTTAGACGCTAACTCTAAATTACAATTTTCAAATTCTCAAATGGTACAGAAATCAGGGAAACTTTTTATTTTACACCAAGCGTATGTTTTTAAAGTCTCGTTCTTTCTAGCATATAAATATCGGTTTTTGGACTACGTACTTGCATTAAATGGTGTTATGGAAAGGATCCAAAGAAAATAATTGGTTTCTTGTTCTGCAGATGCTGCCTGACTTACATATTTCCAGCATTTTCTGTTTTTATTTTAGATTTCTAGCACCTGCAATTTTTTGCTTTCCAATTGAAATAAATTTGATGGTTAGGAAAGAGTAAGCACATATTGTGGCAGATATATACTGTGCCTTTTAAATGTCAATATTGAACCTTGATAATTAAGACACCTTTGCAAGTAAACACATCACTTTTTGCATTCATTTCCTGACATTGCCACTGATAAGTTAATGTATCAACACATATTTTCAGATAAGAAATTAAACAGACTCTGCATGCAGTTTCGATCTCATGATTCTCTTGTGAAGAAGAACAGAATGATATTCCTTGTAAACTGGTCAATACTTATCCCCCACTCAGCTTTAGCACAACAGGTGATCTGAACATTACTACATTACTGTAATTTGTTTTGTGCAATTTTTAGGAGTCCTTGTAGCAATGCCTTATTATTTAATGTTAAAAACAATATATAGAATGTTTGCATGAGTTACTTATAGTCACACATTGTCCTTCAAAAAGTAGTGAAAATTCATCTGTCAGTTGTCTGTTGTGCGATTAACATTTAACAATTACATTTTTCTGGAGTGTATTTGTAGAATTAGAAACCCACACAGAGTGCCTTTTCATTCTTCCAGTGTCCATTTAAATAAATGATCATGGTTTCTTCAATGTTTAAAATTGTGGGGAAGATTTTCAACTTGTCCTGTAGGCTTGTAATTGAGGTTGCAGATTGGTAATTCCTTGTAAGAATTTTGCTGAGGTTGACAATATTCCAGTGGTGATACCAGAGGTTTGTGGAGCCAAGACTTAAGACTACATTCTCCAGCTGAAAGCATTTTACATTGTGCATCTCTGCTACCCATTTCTTTTCAACAGATTAACATGATGAGAATGTGCTGAGTCTCTATATCATTTTCTAACGTTAATATACAGTCAAAAACAAAATGGCTTGATCTTTCAATGTGAAAGAAGAGAAAAAAAACGGAATGAATTGCCGGTAATTCCTTAAATATTATAAGGATCTAATAAAAGTAACATTTGCTTTGTATTATTTTAGCTGTATTTTAAAATAATACATCAAACAACGTTTCAAATTCTTGCAATAAATTTTGCAAGCCGCTCCATATGATTGAAAAATGTCTTGCATGTGCTCAGCTTTCCGCAATTTGAAATAATTGGTGCCTGATAAGTCTGGCAAATATAACACTAATGTGTTGGACACTGACCCAGAAGACATGCAGACCCACACCTAGATTTTCAATCTCTGTCCCGACCAATCCATGCATTTCTGTCTGCTGCAGTGACTAATGCAAAACATTGCTGGCAATCACAGAAGTGATAAATCCAGACTGCACTCATTTGCGATTAGAGTTTCTATCCAGATGTTCTTCAGTTTTGCTTATGTTAGTTAGACCATCAGTGTAGAGGAGCGAAAGCTGGTCAGAACTCCCTAAACTCACCGCTGGTGTCCATACCCTGGCTGACTCAGAAAAGCACAGCATTCAAGCCATTAATGAGAGAGTGAGTAATTGAGTGAAAACCTGCAAATGGGGTTTAATGTGGGGAAGTGTGAGTTCATACTCTTAAGAAAGAGGAATCAAAAGGCTGATTGTAATGGATAGAGAGACTGCAAATGAGTGAAGTTTAGAGGGATCTGGGTGTTCTAGTGCATGAATAGCAAAAACAGTTAGCAGGCAGGTCCAACAACCAGTTTGGGCAAATAGCATTTTGGCCTTTATTGCAAAGTGGTTGGAGTTTAAGAATACAGATGCTTGTTACCATTATACAAGGTGTTGGTGAGACCACAACTGGAAAACTGCATCATTCTGGTTCCCTTACCTAAAAAAGGATATGCTAGCATTGCAGATTGTTTAAATGAGAGTTACCAGGTTAATTCTTCGGTTGAAAAATGCTAAACAGTGATAGAGTTGCTGCCTTACAGTGCCAGAGACCCGGGTTCGTTCCTGACTATGTTTGTATGGACTTTGTATGTTTTCTCTGTGACCGCATGGTTTACTCCAGGTGTTCCAGTTTCCTCCCACACTCCAAAGACTTATATGTTTGTAGGTTAATTGGCTTTGGTAAGTTGTAAAATTGTCCCTAGTGTGTAGGATAGTGTTAGTGAATGGGGTGATCGCTGGTCGGTGTGGACTTAGTGGGCCAAAGGGCCTGTTTCTGTGCTGTATTTCCAAAGTCTAAAGTGTAAGGTTTGGGTCAGTATTCCTTAGAATTTAGAAGAATGAAGGGTGACCTTATTGAAACATTTAAGATCATATCGGTAGATGTTGAGATGTTTTTACTTGTGGGAGCTGGCCTTTATAAATCAGAGCATTGAGTATAGAAGTTGGGATGTAATGTTAAAATTGTACAAGGCATTGGTGAGGCCAATTCTGGAGTATGGTGTACAATTTTGGTCGCCTAATTATAGGAAGGATGTCAACAAAATAGAGAGAGTACAGAGGAGATTTACTAGAATGTTGCCTGGGTTTCAGCAACTAAGTTACAGAGAAAGGTTGAACAAGTTGGGTCTTTATTTTGGAGCGCAGAAGGTTAAGGGGGGACTTGATAGAGGTCTTTAAAATGATGAGAGGGATAGACAGAGTTGACGTGGATAAGCTTTTCCCCATTGAGAGTAGGGAAGATTCAAAAAAGAGGACATGACTTGAGAATTAAGGGACAGAAGTTTAGGGGTAATACGAGGGGGAATGAGTGGAATGAGCTTCCAGTGGAATTGGTGGAGGCAGGTTCGATTTTATCATTTAAAAATAAATTGGATAGTTATATGGATGGGAAAGGAATGGAGGGTTATGGTCTGAGTGCAGGTAGATGGGACTAGGAGAAAATAAGTGTTCGGCACGGACATGAAGGGCCGAGATGGCCTGTTTCCGTGCTGTAATTGTTATATGGTTATATGGGAGAATCACTTACAAAATGACATAGTTACAAAATAAGGGGCCAGTCATTTAAACCCAAGGTGTGTGGAAAACTTGACAGATTGAACCTGTGGAATTCTCTGTCCCTGAGGATGGAGTGCAGATCACTAGATGTATTATGAAGTAACACAAGATAAATATTTGAAAGATGAAGACATTTAGGGTTATGTGGAACTGGCACAGAAACGGAGTTGATACTAGGATACATCAGTCATGGCCGAATTGAATGATGGGGCAGGGTTGGGGCTCCAGTGGAAAACTCCTGCTCCTGTTTTCCTTGTGTTTTAAAATTCTTGTGTCTACAGATTAAGGGGAAACAAAAAACTAGCAATGGATTGTTTCCAAACCTCTATGCCGGTCCACCATAAACAGAATCATTACAGAAAAATTACATCGTCATAAAATAACCACACACTGTAGCATGTCAAGTGACTCTAAATAGTTATTGAGACTGGATCAAGGATTTAGTAATAATTCTTAACTCCTCTACAAAGCAACCAATCATTGTATTTCTACAGTTTAATGAAGCGTGATGAAGCGTGATGGCTGGGGCTTTGGGTAATTGACATGAACTTCGATTCTTTAGGGGAAAGTGAATAACTATTTCATAAGGTGGATGTTATTGAGAGGTGAGATACAATGACATAAAATAGCATTAGTTTCAAATTATTCCAAAACCAACATCATTGCCCAATATTCCAGCTCACAGTATACACATTTCTGGCCCACAAAGAATGGACCATTTGGACCAAGAATTTCAACAGCACCTGTTTGATTCTAATTATTTTTTATAAACAAATGACATTTTGAAGTGGGTATTGCAAATGTTATAAAGACAAATTACATTGTTGCCAATATAAATGGATATTAGAAAGTTTTCTTTTCTGTTGGAAGTCATCTTGAAGCCCTCAGTGGCAACAGGACTGACATCGGACAGTTCAGTTAATGCGCATGCTGGGTGCAGATTGCCATGCAGATCAATGTCAAAATATTGGCTCAACCACATTCAGACAAGCACAAATGTACCTTGTACAGCAATGGTAGTTGTTCCTTCCTACATTTATCTTTCAATGTCTCGTTGAAATTCATGATATTAACAAGCTGTTATGAAACAGCATTCAGAATTAAAAACAAATAATTATGAAAATACTCAGCAGGTCAAGCAGCATCGGTGAGAAAAAAAGGTAATGTTTCAATGATCTTGCATCGTATCTGGGACAATAATGGCACCCAAAGCAAAGATGGCGCACAAGCCAGGCGATTTATGCTTTTGCTGACAACTCCTTCTTGCAGGTCACCAAATAACCCGCACCATCTTTTCCCACTGACCTTTTGATGACACTTGTGCCATTGGAGCAATGAGAGATGCAGGGTACTGTGAGGCATTGGTTGCTGAAGTTTAGCCCTGGTCCTCTTGGTGACCCAGAGCACCAGACAAAGAATGTCTAGAGGATGCTTGTGGTATGGCACCAACTGAATGAGAGCTTCACATGGAAGGCCATAATAAAGTGCTCCATCATGACTGAATGGAAGGTGAAAGCTGATAAAACCACGTTGGTACTAGCCACCTGCTTGGGAGAATTACCCCTTTCTATTTTACGCACTTGCCTCCTCGACCACCATCTCCAGTATTTATTTTTGATCATCAATGGTCACAGCTGAGATGAAGCCTTTCCTGTTTGCATCTGCTGGTGTGAATTATAAGTAATATTCTCCATCAAGCAAATTGACCAAAAACATATGTTAGGATAAGAAATAAAAGTCTAGAAACTGGATCCATTAGTGTTGTTTTTTATGTGCAAACCATATATGTGGGCAATACGCTTCAGTGCATCAGATTTATTTCCTGCTGTCAGTCATGCATCTAATAACATCCTAAGTCACTATCTGGACTTTTCATTATATAATAAAAAGGAACTGCAGAAGCTGGTTTATACCAAAGATAGACACCAAATGCTGGAGTAACTCAGTGGGTTAGGCAGCCAAAGACCCAAAGGCCCATCCTGGCCACACACTCATTTCACCATTGTCATCGGGAAGAAGGTACAGGAGCCTGAAAACTGTAACATCCAGGTTCAGGAACAGCTTCTTCCCTACAACCATCAGGCTATTAAACACGACAACAAATAAGATCTGAACTACAACAGACTATTATTATTATTGCACTATATTTGTTTTTATATTGAGTATGTGTGCATGTGTATATATACACACTGAACATTTTTTTCTCCCGTTATGTACTATGTTTACATATTCTGTTGTGCTGCAGCAAGTAAGAATTTCATAGTCCTATCTGGGACATATGACAATAAAACACTCTTGACTCTTGACTTGACTATCTCTGCGGGAAAATGGATGTAAGGTTTTGGGTCAGGACCCTTCTTCAGACCTCCTTTGCCTTCATAAATAGGAGCTTTTGGGTTGTAACCCATGAAATTCATTGTATAATCATTGTATAAGCATGTTTATCTCGTGGGCCAATGGGCCTGTGCCTGTGTTGTACTGTTTTCCATGTTCAATGTTATTCTCCCTGGTGGCATTTGCCTCCCTTTCAAAGGACAATTTGCAGTCATTGGAGACCTGACAATGTGACTTCAGAATTCACTGAAAGCTGTCCAAGTGCCTTCCATAGTTCACAGTGTGCTTGAGCAGGAGGTACTCATTCCACAAGTTCCTCCATGCTGACATTGCTGGCAGACATTCGTTAGCTGCCTTTCTAGCTGGGGCATGGCTAGGCCCGCAGCAATGCCAGCTTCTACCATACCAGTGCCACATTAGCTCTGCAAAATGAAGCATCTTACTTCTTCCAAATGAAGATAAGCTTCATTACCGTTAGTATGTTCAGAATCAGTTATAACACAACAATTAAATAACACAAACATCATTTGGGGCGGCATGGTGGAACAGCGGTAGAGTTACTGCCTCACAGCGTCAGAGACCTGGGTTCAACCCTGACTATGGATGCTTGTCTGTAACGGAGTTTGTACGTTCTCCCCGTGACCTGCGAGGGTTTTCTCAGGGATCTCTGCTTTCCTCACATACTCCAAAGATGTACAGGTTTGTAGGGTAATTGGCTTGGTGTAATTGTAAATTGTCCCTAGTGTGTGTAGGATAGTGTTAGTGTGCGGGGATCGCTGGTCATGGCGGACTCGATGGGCCGAAGGGCCTGTTTCCGTGCTGTATCACTAAACTAAACAAAACTAAATAACATTGTTTGGTAAAATTGCACATCTGGTTGGTAGATCCCCACATCCAGTCTTTGCTGTTTCCAGCTTTCTCTATGGAGCAATTCGTCTGTGCATCTACTCACAGTGAAAAGCACTGGAGGTGGAGGGGAAAGGAGAGGGAGTGAGTTGGTCCATATACCGCCGCTCCTACTGATGGAGGTCACGTTTTTTATGTGTAGGAAGGAACTGCAGATGTTGGTTTTACGAAGATAGACACGAAAAGCTGGAGTAACTTAGCGGGACAGTCAGCATCGCTGGAGAGAAGGAATGGGTGATGTT
This sequence comes from Amblyraja radiata, assembly GCF_010909765.2. Classification (NCBI taxonomy): domain Eukaryota; kingdom Metazoa; phylum Chordata; class Chondrichthyes; order Rajiformes; family Rajidae; genus Amblyraja; species Amblyraja radiata. The sequence goes on from NC_045960.1 coordinate 68,471,509, forward strand.
TCAGGTCGAGTCCTTTCTTCAGCCAAAAGGGTCACGTTTTTTAATGTCGTTGCTCTGCTTCCGCAACAGGGCAACCTCGTCACCGGTGGCATCTCACTGCCCCTGCAGGACAGCCATCTATTCGCACGTCACGTTTCTGCCCACACAGGACATCAGGCTGCTGTCGCCGAGAACAAGAACAAGCCCGGCACCCAAAGTGACCGCTGAGAACAAGGGACAAGGTCGTTGGAAGCCGACGACAACAAAGACCCATCGGCCGCTGAGAACAAGGGACGAGTTCACGTGCGGCGAAAGCTCGAAGCCCCGAAGACCGGAGAGTCAAGGAGGGATCCACTGGCGGCGACGGACCTGAGGAATGGGGTATTAACTCCAGCGCCTTCAAGGTCGGCTGGAGGAGGCACCCCCACCGGGACACAGAGGTGGTCAGCAGAGGAGAGGGACGTCGGGCTAACTGCGATTTACCTGGATCGAGGGCACTCCAGGACGTCCAACATGTGAACTGGACTCTGCACTTTGGACTGTAAGTGTTTTTTTTCCTTTTTTTAAATAATGGCACTAAAATTGTGGCGCCTGTGCATTTGTGGTTGTGCGAAAGAATTTCACTGCTCTGTGCATACATGACAATAAAGAACCATTGATCCATTGCTCATGTACTGCAGTCCCTTTCCCCTGGAGAACTGCGAGCTGTTCATGGGTGGCCTCCACAGACAGAGACAAGCATGTCATGAATGGCATCTTCCTGCCCAGAGGGTACAGCAACTTGCCTGTGACTGTCCTCGCGTTGTGTAGTGAGGACATTGAGCTGCTCCCCAGTGATGTATCACTGTTCCTTCTCAACTTCTAACCACGACCAGGTAGCAGAGACCAAATAAATAGTTGGATGTGGAGGAGGTGAGAGATAATGACAATGATCATTCACTGAGCCTGATACCCCACAGCACCAACTGAGAGACGGGCACCATGATAAGGTTTGGGATTGCACTGCTTGGAAGCAGCCAGACTTCATGTATCCTCATGTGCCTCCACAGCAGCTTTCAACTGTACAATCCCTAGCAAAGAAGTGTGCATGGACCTCAGAATTTAGTTCATGATCTCCTGGCTTTACATAATCTCTGATGAAACCTAGGTGTTGGACTCCTCCATGTTCCCTGTCATTTCCTTTATCAGGTCAAGCCTGACAGTTTGCCACCATCTTGCTGCAAATCCACATAATTCTTACCATGGTCCCCATGAGTCCTCTGGTGCAGCACGTCTGTGCTAGTGCTGCGTCCGGTGAGAATTTGCACCACGTACCCTGTGGCTCACTCACTCACTCACTCACTAGTGCTCAGTGTAACTACATAAGGCTGCTTCCCTCTAACCTGATCACCATGTTAGTCCCTGATGGGAGTGTCAGACACAATGTTCGGTCGTACCTCTGTCCATGAGACGTAGTATGCTCTTCCCCTTACAAGTTAGACATTAAACTCGGAATGGTCTTCTTTCCATCTGGGTCGAGTTGCTCATATTTCTCGTAATGTTGCAGAGACGGGGGATCATGAGTGACCTTTACCTTATCCTTAATTAGGGAGCGCATGCCCCTGTCCCACTTAGGAAACCTGAACGGAAACCTCTGGAGACTTTGCGCACCCACCCAAGGTTTCCGTGTGGTTCCCGGAGGTTGCAGGTGGTTGCCGGAGATGGCAGGTAGTGGAATGCAGTGGATATGCAATGGAAGATATTTAAAGACTGCATGGATGAACTACAAAAAATGTTCATCCCAGTTTGGCAAAAGAATAAATCAGGGAAGGTAGTGCATCCGTGGATAACAAGGGAAATCAGGGATAGTATCAAAGCGAAGGATGATGCGTACAAATTAGCCAGAAAAAGCAGCATACCAGAGGACTGGGAGAAATTCAGACACCAGCAGAGGAGGACAAAGGGCTTAATTAGGAAAGGAAAAATAGATTATGAAAGAATACTGGTAGGGAACATAAAAACTGACTGCAAAAGTTTTTATAGATATGTGAAAAGAAAGAGATTAGTTAAAACAAATGTAGGTCCCTTGCAGTCAGAAATAGGTGAGTTGATCATGGGGAACAAGGATATGGCGGACCAATTGAATAACTACTTTGGTTCCGTCTTCACTAAGGAAGACATAAATAATCTGCCGGAAATAGCAGGGGACCGCGGGTCAAAGGAGTTGGAGGAATTGAGTGAAATCCAGGTTAGTCGGGAAGTGGTGTTGGTTAAATTGAATGGATTAAAGGCCGATAAATCCCCAGGGCCAGACAGGCTGCATCCCAGAGTACTTAAGGAAGTAGCTCCAGAAATAGTGGATGCATTAGTAATAATCTTTCAAAACTCTTTAGATTCTGGAGTAGTTCCTGAGGATTGGCGGGTAGCAAACTTAACCCCACTTTTTAAGAAGGGAGGGAGAGAGAAAACGGGGAATTACAGACCAGTTAGTCTAACATCGGTAGTGGGGGAACTGCTAGAGTCAGTTATTAAGGATGGGATAGCAGCACATTTGGAAAGTGGTGAAATCATTGGACAAAGTCAGCATGGATTTACGAAAGGTAAATCATGTCTGACGAATCTTATAGAATTTTTCGAGGATGTAACTAGTAGCGTGGATAGGGGAGAACCAGTGGATGTGGTGTATCTGGACTTCCAGAAGGCTTTCGACAAGGTCCCACATAAGAGATTAGTGTACAAACTTAAAGCACACGGCATTGGGGGTTCAGTATTGATGTGGATAGAGAACTGGCTGGAAAACAGGAAGCAAAGAGTAGGAGTAAACGGGTCCTTTTCACAATGGCGGGCAGTGACTAGTGGGGTACCGCAAGGCTCAGTGCTGGGACCCCAGCTATTTACAATATATATTAATGATCTGGATGATGGAATTGAAGGCAATATCTCCAAGTTTGCGGATGACACTAAGCTGGGGGGCAGTGTTAGCTGTGAGGAGGATGCTAGGAGACTGCAAGGTGACTTGGATAGGCTGGGTGAGTGGGCAAATGTTTGGCAGATGCAGTATAATGTGGATAAATGTGAGGTTATCCATTTTGGTGGCAAAAACAGGAAAGCAGACTATTATCTAAATGGTGGCCGATTAGGAAAAGGGGAGATGCAGCGAGACCTGGGTGTCATGGTACACCAGTCATTGAAAGTAGGCATGCAGGTGCAGCAGGCAGTGAAGAAAGCGAATGGTATGTTAGCTTTCATAGCAAAAGGATTTGAGTATAGGAGCAGGGAGGTTCTACTGCAGTTGTACAGGGTCTTGGTGAGACCACACCTGGAGTATTGCGTACAGTTTTGGTCTCCAAATCTGAGGAAGGACATTATTGCTATAGAGGGAGTGCAGAGGAGGTTCACCAGACTGATTCCTGGGATGTCAGGACTGTCTTATGAAGAAAGACTGGATAGACTTGGTTTATACTCTCTAGAATGTGGGAGATTGAGAGGGGATCTTATAGAAACTTACAAAATTCTTAAGGGGTTGGACAGGCTGGATGCAGGAAGATTGTTCCCGATGTTGGGGAAGTCCAGGACAAGGGGTCACAGTTTAAGGATAAGGGGGAAATCCTTTAAAACCGAGATGAGAAAAACTTTTTTCACACAGAGAGTGGTGAATCTCTGGAACTCTCTGCCACAGAGGGTAGTTGAGGCCAGTTCATTGACTATATTTAAAAGGGAGTTAGATGTGGCCCTTGTGGCTAAGGGGGTCAGAGGGTATGGAGAGTAGGCAGGTACGGGATACTGAGTTGGATGATCAGCCATGATCATATTGAATGACGGTGCAGGCTCGAAGGGCCGAATGGCCTACTCCTGCACCTAATTTTTATGTTTCTATGTTTCTATGGAAGCTTGTAGGGAGACTGACAAAAACCACCGGGAACCACACAGAAACCTTGGGTGGGGCGCAAAGTCACCAGAGGTTTCCGTTCAGGTTTCCTAAGTGGGACAGGGGCATTAATCTCTGTGTGTATGTGAGTGTGTGTGTGTGTGCATGCATGTGTGTGTGGTGTATGTGAGTGTGCTTTTATGAGTGTGTGTATGGGAGTGGGTGTGTCTGCATGTGTGTGTGGGTGTGTGTATATGTGCATGTGTGCATGTATGCATGTGTGTGTATGCATGTGTGTGTGTGTGTGTGTGTGTGTGTGTGTGTGTGTGTGTGTGTGTGTGTGTGTGTGTGTGTGTATGTGTGAGGTGGGTTGTATGTGGGTGTGTGTGTGTGTGCATATAGTGTGCGTGTAGTGTGCAGGTGTACCTTCACTCCTCTGGGAGACCTCTTTAGCCATCCAGACAGGTATTTTTAATGGCAGACGTGGTTGGCCTCGCTAAAGCATGGGGCGCCTCTCCTGGTCTCTTTCCCTGTTACCAAACCCTTGATGCACCCAGTAGACATGGTGGAGCTCCTGATCTCCATTGCAGCTATTCCCTCTTCTCCATGACTGCCATTAATGAGTGCTGCTGTGCAGTGTTATGCTCTTCCCTGATTTCTAGGCAGTACCATATGTCCGACAGCCCAAAATTCAGTGATTTCCCATCTTGAACCATGTAGGTCCCATTTAACATGTAGAGTCATCGAGAGATACAACATGGAAACAGGCCCTCAGCCCACCAAGCCCATGCCAACCATCAACTAATCATTTTCACTCATCCAACAATAATAATTTTTTAATTCTCCCCACTTTTTACAAATCACCCTAGATTCCATCACTCGTGAAGACACTAGGGGGAATACACCATGGGCAATTAACCTACCCACCCACATATCTTTGGGATGTGGGAGGAAGTGGCAGTACTAGTGGAAAACCCACGTCTTTATTCCCAGTCATTTTGCACAGGTTAAACAATATTAAGTCTTGCTAAGTCAGTGGCTCTCTCGAAATTTGTGTGATCCTCAACGTGAAGTGAATTCCTCTTTCACTGGGATGCATACTGACAAATCACCTTGTGACTACCATATGAGAATGCTGCTTCTCTGGATCTTGTTCCTGTCATTGTTACATTTGCAAAAAAAAGCCCTATTTATTTGAAATTAGCAGCTCTTTAAGAGTCTGTGCTTGGAATATGCTACTTCGTGCATGGCATGGTCATAGAGTGAACATGAAAACTGCACACACACAGCACCCAAATTCAGGATTGAACCCAGGTCAATGTAGGGCAGCAGCTCTATTGGCATAGATTTGCACCATGGCACAGCTTCCAATGTATCTTGAGGAGGATTCAAGTGGGTATTAGTAGCCCATGCACCAAAATACTAGGGCACTGATTAAGAATAACATACACTAAAAAAAAGGGTCAGCTTTCTGACTTCATGTTCCTGGCAAGGAATTGCATCTGTCGTGAGTACATATGAGAAATTCAAACACATATGGTGCATAATCTTTCAACCATTGATTTAAATTAACTGATAATCTTTTCCCATCTGCACAGCCTGTGGGCGAGAATCCCAGCAGGGATCTTGAAGTTAGGAAATTACCCCTTATGAGAAAAGATGTGTGTGTGTGTGAGACCCGAATTCTTGGATTTGTAACCAAGTTATGTAAGTGCAATAACATGTGGGAGGGAGGTCTCTTGTGTGGGCAGAGTGCTTGATGTTTGTGGCTAACCACATTTAACAGGTCATAGGGCTGTAATCCAGAATGCCTTTGTGTTACATTTGGAAAGTAGATGCACATTTTACATTGCTGGACATTGTCAGTGTGGAATGCCCTACGAATCTATCATGGTCTTTTTTACTTAGAATAGCTAATAATTAGCATAGAAAAAATAGGTGGAGGAGGAGGCCATTTGGCCCTTCGATTCATTGCGATCATGGCTGATCGTCCCCAATCAATAATCTGTGCCTGCCTTCTCCCCATATCCCTTGATTCCCCTAGCCCCTAGAGCTCTATCTAACTCTCTCTTAAATCCATCCAGTGATTTGGCCTCCACCAGTGACCTTATCAAAATATGGAGGGGACTGGGGGATAGGGGGGACACAATTTCTTGGCAGCCGCGCACGCATGTGCACACTCACACACGCACGAGAGGCTTCAAAGGCTTCTGCCGTGGACTTTGTGAATGGTGATTACAGCTCAATCCAGCGCTAAATGCAGCTCAACTCTGCCTGTCTCGCCGGGTTAACCTACAGCCCTGCCTGGACTGATGGAATACCATTCCGGAGCCATGGAACTAGCGCTGCTTCTCCGCACTGGCTGTAAGCCTGGGCCATATTTCCCTTAAGTCCAGGCACGGTTGTAGGTTAACCCGGCGGGAGAGGCAGAGGTGAGCCGGGTTTAGCACTGCTTCTCTGCGCTGGCTGTGGGCCTGGGGGCACCGTGCCCATCTGACTCCCGACGTCTCTGGCCACTCCCGGGCGTGAGAGGGGGGTGGGGGCGCACACGTGTGGGGACGGGGTGGTTCGGCAGTGATTGCAGCGCCGGAGAGCCGGCTGGGATCGATCCTGGCTGCAGATGAGGCGCAGGTCTGTGTCCAGGGCCAAAGATCCTATAGCGGAGCTAGGATCTTTGTCCAGGGCTGTCGTTGTGACCCTCTGACCTGGGCACGTCTCCCTCCTCCAATCACTGCACTCTATCCTCAGTTCCACCCCCCCTACTTCCGCCTCTGACCGACACCTCCCTCTGCCAATCATCGCGCTGAATCATCATGTCCCGCCCCATTGCCTGCTGATCGACGTCTCTCTCGTCCAATCGGCGCCCTCGATCAGCAGTCCCACCCCCACTGTCTCGCGAAAAGCGAAGATTTCACTGGGTTTTAAAATCCGGATTACAAAAAATGAGGGGGGATCATCCCCACCACTCAAAACAGAGGGGGACCTGTCCCCCCCTGCCCCCCCCCCTGCCCCCCCCCTGGGATTTCCGCCACTGGCCTCCACTGCCCTCTGTGGCAGGGAATTCCACAAATTCACAACTCTCTGGACGAAAACGTTTTTTCTCACCTCAGTCTTAAACGGCCTCCCCTTTATTCTAAAACTGCGGCCCCTGGTTCTGGACTCGCCCAACATTGGGAACATTCTAGCTTATCAAGTCCTTTTATAATTTTATATGTTTCTATAAGATGCCTCCTCATCCTTCTAAATTCCAGTGAATACAGTGAATTTCAATCTTATCCTCATATGACAGTCCCGCCATCCCAGGGATCAATCTCGTGAACCGACGCTGCACTGCCTCAATCACAAGTATATCCTTCCTCAAATTAGGAGACTAAAACTGTACGCAATACTCCAGATGTGGTCTTACCAGAGCCCTATACAACTGCAGAAGAATCTCTCTACTCTTATACTGAAATCCTCTTGTTATGAAGGACAACATTCCATTAGCTTTCTTCACTGACTGCTGTACCTGCACGCCAACTTTCAGTGACCGGTGTACAAGGACACCCAGGTCTCGCTGTACCTCCCCCTTACCTAACATAACCCCATTGAGATAATAATCTGCCGCCTTGTTTTTGCCACCAAAGTGGTTAACCTCACATCTATATTACTAAAAGTCTGATCTTGACCACTTCCTGTTGTTCTGTATATTGATTTTAGAAAAATCGCTGCCACTTATGGCTGTGATTTTTTGGCCATCTTACTCAGTCCCCCAACACTGTGCAGGACAAGAGGATTTTTTCCCATCGATGAAAAATAAAAGAGCTATTAATGTTTAAAAAATGTTGAGATTCTCTCTCCTCAAGGCTACGCCCCTTCCGGAGGGACTATAAAACCTGGAAGTGTTGAGTGTCTCAGTCAGTCTCTGCAAGATGGGGGAGTGAGAGGGTCACGTCTCTCAGTCTGAGCTGTGAATAACACTGAACACATTTCTACTAAACTGTGAGTGTGGTTTTACTGACCTTGAGTGTCCTTAATGTGGTTTGAAAATGAAAATGTGTTTGGTTTGAAATAAAGTACAGCAAATGGTGGTTGGTGGTGGTTGGTTTGAAATAAAGCACAGCTGGTGGTGGTTGGTTTGAAATAAGGCACAGCAAATTGTGGTTGGTTTGAAATAAAGCACAGCAAATGGTGGTTGGTTTGAAATAAAGCACAGCAAATTGTGGTTGGTTTGAAATAAAGCACAGCAAATGGTGTTTGGTGGTGGTGGTTGGTTTGAAATAAAGCACAGCAATTGGTGGTTGGTTTGAAATAAAGCACGATTAAAAGTCTAAACTTGACAACTTCCCGTTTGCATTGCATGTTGATTTTAGATAAAACGCTACTACTTACGGCTGTGATTATTGGCCATCTTACTCAGTCCCCCTCTGCTCTTCAGGTGTAGAGGATTCTTCCCATTAATGAAAAATAAAAGTGTTATTAGTGTTTAAAAAATGTTGAGAATCTCTCTCCTGTGAATCACGCCATGAATGCCACGCCCCTTCCGTTGGGAGGGGGAGGGATTATAAAACCCGGAAGTGTGGGGGTGGCTCAGTCTCTGCAAGATGGGGGAGGGAGAGGGCATGACTCTGTCTAAGCTGTGAATCAACTGAACACACTGAATGTCTACTGAACTGTGAGTGTGGTTTTTATGTGGTTTTTATGTGGTGTTTATGTGGTGTTTATGTGGTGTTTAAGTGGTGTTTATGTGGTGGTTTTATGGTGGTTTTACGATGGTTTTACGGTCGTTTTATGGTCGTTTTATGGTCGTTGTATGGTGGTTTCATCCTGCTTGATATGGTATGAAACTGCATTTGAATGTGGTGGCCTTGCACCCTGCATGAAATGGTATGAAACTGCATTTGAATTTGGTGGCCTTGCACCCTGCATGAAATGGTATGAAACTGCATTTGAATTTGGTGGCCTTGCACCCTGCTTGAAATGGTATGAAACTGCACTTGAATTTGGTGGTCTTGCACCCTTCTTGAAGTGATACGAAACTATACTTGAATATGGTGGCCTTGCACCCTACTTGGTGGCATGAAACTGCACTTGAATTTGGTGGCCTTGCGCCCTGCTTGAGGTGGTCGGAAACTGCACTTGAATTAGGTGGCCTTGCACCCTGCTTGAAGTGGTAGGAAACTGCACTTGAATTTGGTGGCGTTGCACCCTGCTTGAAATTGAATTGAATTGAATATCAAGGAATAGCAGTGAGTCAACTGCCAGCCCACCAGCCGTGAATGAGCTGCCAGCACATCAGGCTTGAGTGACTGAGCTTCCCCCCCAAGAATCCATTTGGCCCACAATATCCATGCTAGCCCTCTGGAAACCAGTCCCTTCAGACCACAACACCCATACCGGCGCTCCAGAAAGACCCCCCCCCCCCCCCCCACTGGCCACCAATATTGGAATTGATGGAGAGGTGGAATATTGCGTTGAGGGACCAGCCCTCCCGTGTGAACATGTGACCCAACAGGTCCCACTTAGTCTAGTTTATCGATATTATACTGCATCTGCAGATATATACTGCACACTCCTGTCCAGGTCACCCTGCAACCTCCTAACATCCTCTTCACAGTTCACGCTGCCACCCAGCTTTGTTTCATCCACAAACTTGCTAGTGTTGCTCCTAATTCGCTCTTCCAAATCATTAATATATTTGGTAAACAGTTGCGGCCCCAACACCGAGCCTTGCGGCACTCCACTATCCACTGCCTGCCATTCTGAAAAGGACCCGTTCACTCATACTCTTTGCTTCCTGTCTGCCATCCAATTTTCTATCCACGTCAATACCCTACCCCCAATACCATGTGCTCTAATTTTAGTCACCAGTCTCCCATGCGGGACCATATCAAAGTCTTTCTGAAAGTCTAGATACACTACATCCACTGGCTCCCCTTCATCCATCCAACTTTTACTGTCATTCTTTATATTTCTGGCCAGCTTCCCTTCATACGTCATCTTTTCAGCCCGTATTGCCCTTTTTGTTTCCTTCTGTTGTCCTATGAAAGTTTCCCAATCCTCTGGCTTCCGGCTACTCTTTGCTGTGTTATACATCTTTCTTTTAGTTTTATTCTATCCCTAACTTCTCTTGTCAGCCAGGGTTGCCTCCTACTCCCCTTAGAATCTTTCTTCCTTTTTGGAATGAAATGATCCTGTGTCTTCCAGATTATGCCCAGAAATTCCTGCTATTGCTGTTCCACTGTCATTCCTGCTAGTATCCCTTTCCAGTCTACCCTGGCCAGCTTCCCTCTCATGCCTTCATAGTCCCCTTTGTTCAGCTGCATCACTGCCACTTCAGATTTAACCTTCTCCTTCTCAAATTGCAGATTAAAACTAATCATATTATGATCACTACCTCCAAGCGGTACCTTTACCTCGAGTTCTCTTATCAAATTTGGTTCATTGAACAACACTAAATTCAGAATTTCCTTTTCTCTGGTCGGCTCCATTACAAGCTGCTCTAAGAATCCATCTCAGAGGCACTCCACAAACTCTCTTTCTTGGGGTCCTGAACCAACCTGATTTTCCCAGTCTAACTGCATATTGAAATCTCCCTTCACCACAGTAGCATTACCTTTGTACATGCCAGTTTTAACTCCTGCTGCAACTCACACCCTACATCCGGGCTACTATTTGGGGGTCTGTAGATAACTCCAATTAGAGTCTTCTTGCCTTTGCAATTGCTCAACTTAATCCACAGTGACTCTACCTCGTCAGTTCCTATGTCTTCCCTCGCAAGGGACTGAATTCCATCCCTCACCAGAAGAGCTACCCCCCCCCCCCCCCCCCCCCCTCTTCTGCCCACCTGCCTGTCCATTCTGTAGGATGTATAACCCTAAACATTAAGTTCCCAGACCCGATCCTCCTGCAGTCACGTCTCGGTAATCCCCACAATGTCATATCAACCAACCTCTATCTGAGCCTCATGCTCATCTACTTTACTTCTTATACTTCGCGCATTCAAATACAGTCCTTTTAATTCCTTACGCATCTCACCTTTCACATCAATCCCTATTACACTTGGCCATACTCTCCTATCCCTTTGTGAGCTTCCGTTCCCATTAATTCTGGGGTCTTTAACTATCCCTTTGCTCCCTTTCCCTTTAACTCCCCTTCTTTCCGACATCATTTGTGCCGACATGCACTACAACTTCCGGTTCTTCACCTTCGCCCTTGAGGGTTTTCTGCACTCTGTCCGTGACATCCTGGATCCTGGCACCCGGGAGGCAGGACACCATCCTCGAATCCCATTTGTTGCCGCAGAAACCCCTGTCCGTACCTCTCACAATGGAGTCTCCAACCGCCACTGCATTGCCTGACGTCGGCCTCTTTGGTTTTGTCTCAACGGCCCTTTTTAAATCGCAACCCAGTGCGCCGCTCAGTGCGTCTATGTCTTCTGTCTCGACCCAGCTTCTAAGTGGGTGAACCTGTTCACAAGAGGTACAACACCCGTGGACCTGTGCATTTCATGTTTACTTCCGTTTCTCACTGTCACCCACCTTCCCTCTGCCAGTACCTTCGGTATAACAATCTTTCTGTAGGACTCATCGAGGAACGACTCAGCCTCTCGGACGAACCTGAGGTCATCCACTTGCTTCTCCAGTTCCCCAACAAGGTCCTTCAGGAGCTGTACCTGGGTGCACTTCTCACACTTGTAGCAGCCAAAGGCACCAGCAGTGTCCTTGACCTCCCACATACTGCAAGCATCGCACTGAATCAGTTTGCCTGACATCTCCTTCTTTCGTCTCTCCCTCTCTAGCATATGGCATAGTTTCCTCTTCGCCGAAGACTCTCGAGCCAAAGACTCACACTTCCCTCACAAGGCCGCTCCCTCACTGCCGCACTCTAAGAGCCGCCTTGCTTGTATTGACTGATAAATTGCCTAATTTACCAATTTACACACCAAATTCCTCAGTTTTAAACTGTTTCCCCCCTCTGACTCACTTCTAACTCTCCTCCCACCCGGGCTAGAGCCAATCAGTGCTTTTTCCTGCTGCTCTTTGCTGCTGTTTCTTGAAAATCCACGGAGGCTGTGAGTTAAGTCTGTCTGTATTTTGCCTCTCTTTTTCCCTAACTGTTTTCCCCCTCTGACTCACTTCTAACTCTCCTTCCACTCAGGCGAGAGGCAATCGGTGCTTTTTCCTGCTTCTCTTTGCTGCTGTTTCTTCAAAATCCACGGAGGCTCTGAGTTTTTGTTTAGTTGTTTTATTTGTTGTCTCTAATGTGCCTGTAAATCTGCAGAAAGTAATAACTTCATTGTTCTGGTTCATATCCAGTGCTAACGGACAAATAAACACTTTGGACAATGAATTTGACAATCCACCACTGAATTTTCAGAACCCTTGGTTCCAGAGCCTTGCTATATTATCCATTTTGCCAGACCAACTGAGGCCACGGCCTTCGGGGCCCGAGATACCGGCCTGCATAGTCGATCGTGGAAGTCGGCTATGGGAAAGGATCTGCCAGCTCAGGCTGGACCGTAGTCCCAGAGTCCCGCCACAGGGGGCACGTCGATCAATCTCGGAAGTTGGCTATGGGAACGATTCTGCCGGCTTCGGACAGATCAAAGTTCCAGAGCCCTGGCCGCAGGGGACAAATTTGACCCGCTGATTGGCACAGAAGTCCAGATGAGGACGAGATCGGCTGCCTCACCTGGCCTAGGCACCACGTTTTCGGTGGGACTTCCGGGGGGGAATTCAAGTGCACTCTCATAATCTTGTCCGCATTAAAGGACGTGCCGGACCACCAGTTGCCAAACAATCGGTGGTGGACCTATCATTCATGCAAAGGGTGCGTATATTTACTGTGTTCAATATTTTGGAAAATGTTACCTTCACTTATTCCTAGTCATGTTGCACAGGTGAAGGAATATTAAGTCAGACTAAGTCAGTGGTTCTTGTGACATTTGTGTGATCCTCAATTGGGCAGCAGCATGGTGGCACAACGGTAAAGTTGCTGCCTTGTAGTGCCAGAGACTGGCTTCCCTCCACACTCCAAGGGCATACAGGTTTGTAGGCTGATTGCCTTGGTATAATTGTAAATTGTCCCTAGTGTGTGTAGGATAGTGTAAGAGGGCGGGAATTGCTAGTCGACGCAGACCCAGTGGGTCAAAGGACCTGTTTCCGGGCTCTATCTCTAAACTAAACTAACCTAACCTAAACTAAACTAAACTAAACTACACAAAGTGAATTCCCCATTCACTGGCACACATACTGACAAAGCACCTCGTGAGCAGTATATTGAGAATGCTGCTTTTCTGTATCTTGTTATTGCTATTTTTACATTTGCAAAATAATACTGTTTATTTGAAATTAGCAGCTCTTTAAGAGTTCTTGTTTGGAATAGGCTACCTTGTGCATGGCATATTACGCCGTAGAAATCTGCAAGTTGATTTGAATTAAGTAACCTTGCACTGTTGTGCAGTGCTTGCTCAGCACAACACAAACACTTTAATTTTCATTGGTGGGTCGGTGGTGCAGAGAGTTAGCAGCTTCATATTCATGAGCATTAACACCTTGGGTGAATTATCCTTGGCCCAGCACATAGATTCAATCATGAGGAAGGTGTGAGAGGCTCTTGAGTTTCGTAGACGTTTAAAGAGATTCAGCATGTTACCAAATATGTTGACAAACTTCCACAGATGCTCTGCAGAATATTTCCTGACTGGTTGCATTATGGCCTGGTATGGCAATTCGAATGAAGAGGTACGCAAGAGGCTGCAGAGAGTGGTGAACTCTGCCCAGTTCATCACGGACACAGCCCTCCTCACCATCTAGAGCAACAATATGAAATGCTGCTTCAAGAAGGCGGTGACATTTATCATTAAAGACCCCTGCCGTATGGCCATGCATCTTCCTCACTGCTACTGTGAGGCTGGAAATACAGAAGGTTTCTTGAACCAACAGCACAACCCTAATCCTACCTCAGAACCACTACGGACCAACTTTTGCTCTACCACAGACTTGTTTTCCAATTGTCTTTCGGAATCATGTCTTGTTTTTTACACAGTCTTTCTCTTAACTGTCTTGCAGAATTTGTGTGTATAATTTATGAATCATTTATATTTTTGTATGTTGTGCTTGTGATGCTGCTGCAAGCACGATTTTCATCCTAGCTGTACCTCACTGCACGTATTCATATGACCATAAACTCGACTCAACTTGATTTGACAGCAGACAAAGAGCATTTTGAGTCCATTTATGCTTATCAATTTTGTGGAAAACAATTTTACTTTGATTTGACAGTTCTGAAATTGATAGTGATTTCAGCAGATAATATTTTTCTTCAAAATTTCTTCAGAATTGGTTTTGTGATTGCAAACACTTCCTGGTAATGTGCCACACAGTTGCTATTTTTGGAAGAGTTTACACACAGAGAGGTTGCTAGTTTCATAAGCAAATTTCAGATAGAATTAAGAGGAATTGTGACTCAACACTTGGAAGTTACGAATTCAATGCCAGAAACATTGCTTAACAGTAATTAACTTATAATTCAATGAAGTAAACAAGAGTAGTCAGGAGCAATATGAGTTCAATAAAAAAAGTAACACAAAATGCTGGAGTATTGGACCGACCCGAAACATCACCTAACCATGTCTTCCAGAGATGCTGCCTGACCCCCCCCCCCCCCCCCCCCCCCCCGAGTTACTCCAGCACTTTGTATTTTTTTGAATACCAGCATCTGCAGTTTCTTGTGTCTGGGCTGATGTTGTAAACAAAATTAAAAGAAATGACTTATATGTTGAATAATCTGTATCAATTTTTACAAAAGAGGTAGAGGATGTTACATTTAAATATCCTTAGAAAATAAATAGCATTAGCGAAACAAAATTGGGGTATTAAAGAAAATAATTGTATAATCAATATATGATTCCCAAGGATTAAAAGGCTTTCTTTTTTATTTTAAATGGACTTGAAAACATGGCAGTTTCCTTAATTTTCCAATGTTCTTTTGGGTTTGGAATTATTCCACCTTTTAAGAAATATGACTGAAAAGGGCATATGAGTAATATTTGGCCTGACATCCACTATTAGGAGATTACCAGGGTCCATAATTAAGGCAAGAATACATGAACATGTTGAAAGAAAGTTAGCATGGATTTATAAAGGATAGCTCACACCTGACAAATCTGATTGGATTTTGTTTTGAAGAGGTGACTGAAGCACTGGACAGGAAATTGTCCTTGGATGTTATTTGCATGGACTTCCAGAAGGCATTTAATAAAGTCCCTCATAAGCGAGAGTTAGCTTTATTTAAATTCAGGAAATTGAACACAAATTATTGACGTGGCTAGGACATAGGCTGAATGGTAGGGGACAGACAGAAAGGATAATGAACAGGTAATTTGTTGGCTGGATGTGATGAGTGGTGTTCTGGAAGGACAACTGTTCATCCTATTTATGAATGATTTAGATGGTGGGAAAGAAAGCAACATATCCACATTTTCAAATGAGCTGCATTATAAGCAGTGTGGGTGGAGATATAAAGTCACACAGAGAAAAATGTTTTAGCAAATGGGACAAAATGAATTTCAGGGTGGGAAAAGTGAGGTTATCCATTCTAGGCATAAAACAAAGATGTAACAAATACTTTATAAATAATGAAAAGCTGGAAACAATGTTGGCCCAACAGGATTTGAAGATCCATGCGCAGAAGAAAGTCAAAACTCTAATGGAATGCTAGGATATAAAAATATAAGTGGTTGCAATTGATATAACAGGTATGCAAAGCTGACATATAGAAAGTACCTTGTGCACCTCTGGGGGTCACATCTAGTGAAGGATATGAAAGCTTCAGAGGGATTACTATCTAGATTTATCAGACTGATCCATGAAGCCCATGATATCCATCATAAGGAAAAAATACACAAACCAGTGTATTATTCCCTAGAATTTAGAAGTTTATGTAATAATTTGATCCACATTTTCAAGCCAATAAAAGGAACTGAAACAAAACATAGAGACAATATTTCCATTGGTTAGGAATGTAAAGCTAGAGGGCACTTAAAAAAAGTAAAGCCCATCCTTTCAAAAATGAGATAAATAAATATTTCTACACATATTTTTCCCAGAGCAGGGGAATCGGGAACCAGAGAACATAGGTTTAAGGTGAGGAGGGAAAGATTTAATGGGAACCTGAAGGGTGACTTTTTTACAAAGGTTGGTGGGTGTATGGAAGAAACCAGAATGAAACTACCAGGGGAGGTATTTGAAGTGGGTACTATCGCAACATTTAAGAAACATTTAGACAGGTACATAGATAGGGTAGGTTTAAAGGACATATGGGCCAATGGCAGGCAGGTGGGACTAATGTTGATGGGGCAAGTTGGTCGGAGTGGGCAAATTGGGCCAAATAGAGTATGGTAGAAGAGTATTCTTCGTCAAAAAACAATCAATGCTGGATGCCCTTTTTTAGTAGATTCTAAAAAAATCTAATTAATTGAGCTTTGAGGGAAATGGTGGGACTGGAGAAGTGTTGATAACTTAAAGAGGGCTAAAATGAGGTTTGATAAACTTGAAGAACATCATGACTAGTTTAGACAAGATACATAGAAGTAGGTTGTTCCCAATAGAAGATGCAACTGAATCATCCTAGCACAACTAGAGAGTTGTCCTGAACTATTATCTACCTCATTGGTGACCCTCGGACTATCATTGATCGGACTTTGCTGGCTTTACCTTGCACTAAATGTGATGCCCTTATCATGTATCTATACACTCTAAATGGCTCAATTGTAATCATGCACTTTCTTTCCGCTGACTGGTTAACATGCAAAAAAAGCTTCTCACTGTACTTCGGTACTCTTGTAGCGGCACCAAACGTGGTGAATAAGGCCAGACGTCAGGCGGGTTCAAACGGTAGTTTTAAACAGGTGTTTGTCGGCTAACGTAATTATCATTGCTGCTGTAGCTGAGTGAGGTTGTTCTCTGGGGCTCAGCTACCTGTTGACTCGCGAGGTCGTGACATCACATGCCAGCCCTCGTAGCTACTGACGAGGGTTCGACCATAAGTGGTCTGTCTATTAGCTGACGCCACACACTTGACAAAAAACTAAACTAAACTGAGATGGTCAAAGATCAGCAGATACAGATTCAAAGTGATAGGTTGAAGATACGCAACCATTGTGAGAGTGACTCCTCATGACATAGTTATAATCTGGAAGTCATTCCATGTAAGGGTGATGGAGACAGACAATATTAAGGGTTTAAGAATGAAATTGGATAAATGCAATGGAAAATTGTGGGATTTCAGCAAAAGAGCAAAGAATGGACTAGTCCACTGAGAATGGACTAGTCCACAGAGAGCCAGCCTGGATAAGCAACATAGCATTCTTTTCTGGTGTAACAATTCTAATCTATTGTAATTTCCATTTTAAACTCCATTTGAGCATTTGGTGGAGCCAGTGTACAATATGATCTTGAACAATGGACAAGCCCTGAGATCTTCACCATTATTATTACTGCAACATTCTGGGTCATTGCTGTTCACACTTAACCCATTGATCGTGATTTCATCACACCGTAGGAGAGCATAACTAGTTAGCTTCTCTATATTCTTCAGACTTTAAAAGAGAACAGAGACATACGCAAACGTATTCGATGATCATTGAGGCACTGGCTGCTGTGTGAACATACAGAAAAACTAATAAGAAAAGAATGGTGGTTTCCAAAATTTCCCTGTGTCCTGGGATGGCAAAATTGCTTTTGCTACCCTGTTCCCAAATGTTGACAATTATTCCACAACATGGAAATTCAGTGGCAATATATTGCATGTGCTAACTCAGAAAAGGATGTGTCAACTATTCACAGGCTGGTAACAGTGGTGATCAGGAGGGGTGAGGTGATGAGTTAGGAATACAAACAAAGGGGAGGAGAGACCGAGGAATGAGTTTTAGTTGTAGAGATACAGTATGGTCCCTTCAGACCACTGAGTTGTACTCCAACAGAGAAAATAAACAGGAAACAATTGTAGTCTTTGGTTTCAGCAAAGATAAAATGTGTCCTTTGGTAGAATTCTGCTTTATTTCTTGTCAAAATGTTTTCTCTATTTGTTCATGGGATGCAGATGTTGCTGGTAATACAGGTGTTGGTTTTCTGCCCCTAGCTACCTGCCAACTGAAGAGGAAATAAAGATCTACCCATAGAGAGGGATCTGGAGTCACATTCGGGCCAGACCAGCTAAGAATGACAAATTCCAAAATGATTCTCGGTTGTTAGACACCACCGTACTGCAAACCCTCCCGTGATTACACAAGAAAGACGTTTTAAACTTGACTGCGGCCTGGAGCTGGGGCGGCTGCCCGGAGCTGGGGCAGCGGCCCGGAGCTGGGGTGGCTGCCCGGAGCGGAGACTGCGGGACCTGGAACGGCGCCTGCGGGACCAGGAGCTGGGGCGGCAGCCCGGAGCTGGGGCAGCGGCCCGGAACGGAGACTGCGGGACCCGGAGCTGGGGCAGCGGCCTGGAACGGAGACTGCGGGACCCGGAGCTGGGGCAGCGGCCCGGAACGGAGACTGCGGGACCCGGAGCTGGGGCGGAGGCCTGGAGCGGGGGCGGCTGCCCGGAGCTGATGCTGTGGCGGGCCGTCTCGGAGCGGAGACGGCATTCCGGCTTTCGGCGGCGGCGACATCACCACGGAGGTCCGCTGGACTGGAGAGCGGCATCTTCGGCCTGGATCGATCGCCTCAGCGCAGAGGGAGAACAAGGAGGGAAGAGACGGAGACTAAGACTTTGCCTCCATCACAGTGAGGATGTGCTTGGTGAACTCACTGTGGTGGATGTTTAATTTGTGTTTATTGTATGTTTTGTTATTATTGATTCTGTGTATGACTGCAGGCAATAAAGGATCTATCTATCTATCTATCTATCTATCTATCTATCTATCTATCTATCTATCTATCTATCTATCTATCTATCTATCTATCTATCTATCTATCTATCTATCTATCTATCTATCTATCTATCTATCTATCTATCTATCTATCTATCTATCTAGTGTTCGGCAGGAATGAATATGTTCAAAATAACTGTCAGACTGGTTGACTGCAGAAGTACCAATGAAATACATTTTCTCAGCAACTTCCAAGTATTGTGGCCAACATTTTATCACTACTTCCCTTTCACTTAAATTAATTTCTAAGTGTTCTGCCTTTACCTTTTACAAATTAGCAGTGACCTTTCTTTTTGTTTTCAAAGAAAATATAATGCCAGTTTTGGTTAACTGCAAATTTTGAACATGCCTTGATTTTAGAACAGAATATACCTCTAATTCAAAGGAACATTTTAAATGACTTGTTTATTGCTGCACAGTGCCATGATTTATTACCGTTATTTTACAATGCATAGAGTGTTCTGAAGCGGAATTCACATAATCTCTGCGCACATCATTACTGTTGCCTCAGCTGTATCAAAATGTAATTTACCACTGTGTGGATTCCACAGCAATAGTCACTTGGTATAATAGGAGAAATAACATGCTCATGCAAAGCAGAAAAATTCCAGTGTCCAACTTTAGGAAAGACTTGGAGTTGGTTTCATTTGCACAGATTAAATCACAGATTTACAGTGCATTCAGAAATTATTCAGACCCCTTCACGTTTTCCACATTTTCTTACGTTACAGCCTTATTTTAAAATGGATTCAATTTTTTTTTAACATCAATCTACACACAATACCCCAGAATGAAGAAGCGAAAACAGGTGTTTCTAAATTTTTGCAAAGTAATTAAAAATAAATAACTGAAATATCATATTTACATAAGTATTCAGACCCTTTGCTATGACACTCAAAATTGACGACCACCGGACCTGCCTCCTGTTCGAGTACACCTACCTGCAGCAGTTGCCACACGGCATCTGCCGGCAGCTCTCGGGGGAGATTTTCGAAGATCCTCTGAGGCTAGCGGCGTGCGCCGGCGAGCTGTGGCTGGCCGACCAGCAGGAAGTGGGTGTGCTGGAAGCCCTGGACCAGATCGATGTAGCGACCTGGAAGGCACAGCGGCCTAGGGCCACGCCCACAAGAGGCTCTGCGGAGCCGCATACCAGGCTAGTGGCACTGGAGCCTGGAAGAAAAATGTGGTGCTTTTACCACCAACGCTGGGAGGAAGTGGCCTGCCAATGCCACCAGCTGTGTGCGTTCCCAGGAAACTCCGGAGCCGGCCTCCGGTAGGCACCGCGTGGTCAGCAAAATTAATCTATTGTATGCTTGGGACCGGCACTCAGGGCGTAGGTTCCTGGTGGACACTGGAGCAGAGGTTAATGTTTTGTCTCCCTCTGGAGCGGACACGTGGGCCGGTAAGTGAGGTCCTCTCATGACCGCGGTGAACGTGAGTCCCATCCGTACCATCCCCACCATATTGGGCTCGTGCCATTTCACCTGGCCTTTTGTTGTTGCAGACGTAGCCCAGCCACTGCTGGGTGCAGATTTCTTGCAGGCGCAAGAGCTCCTAGTGGTTGTGAAGGGCCAGTGCCTCGTCCACACGTCATCGTTGGAGGCGATTTCCTTGCGCCCGCCCCGTCAAACAGCAATGCGGTGGTAGCGGTGGACAATGTCTATGCCCAGAATCTGGCCGAGTTTCCAGACATTCTCACCCCGGAGTTCGACTCAGCCAGCCCAAAACACGGGGTCGAACACCACATCCTCACCTCGGGCCTACCGCTCCACGCCCGCACCCACAGGCTTGTCCCCCGACAAGCTTCAGATTGCCAAGGTGGAGTTTCGCAACTTGGAGGCCATGGGCATCGTCCAGCGCAAAAACAGCCCATGGGCCTCCCCGCTTCACATGCTGAAGGCTTCTGGGGGCTGGCAGCCCTGCAGGGACTATTGGCGCCTTAATGAGGCTGCGACTGCCGACCAGCACCCGATTCCCCACATTCAGGACTTCACAGCCCAACTGGCCAGGGCTAAGTTTATCTTGAAGATCGACTTAGTCCGCGGGTACTAACAAATCCCTGTGCGATCGGAGGATGTCCCTAAAACTGCGATCATCACAACGTTTGGTTTGTTTGAATTCCTGCAGATGCCCTTCGGCCTCAAGAATGCCGCGCAGGCTTTAAAACGCCTCATAGACTCCGTGGGTCAGGGATTGGATTTCAGCTTAATTTACTTGGACGACATCCTGGTGGTGAGTCACACGTGGCAGGAGCTTTGCGCCCACCTTTGTTTGTTGTGCCAGCGCCTTAGCGAGCCTGGCCTGGTGGTCAACCTCAGTAAGTGACAGTTTGTTCCAGCGGCGCTGGGGGGGGGGGTGGGGGTGGGGTCATATGGCGGCACCTGGTGGCTAGCCATGGGCATAGCGAACCCTTGGCTCAAGAGGGAGGAGTTGCACGCCTTGGAGTGGGATGCGTTTGGTCATGGGGTCTGGCCCTGGGTATTTAAGGTTGGGTATTTAAGGTCGGTCATGGGGTTGGAGTAAGGAATAGCACGGTGACAGTAATATCGTTCTCACAACTTTGTGTTCGACTCATTTTTGGCTGGACTCCTGTGAGTCCCCGCTACACATTCCCTACTTGTCCATTACTCATCTCTTATGCTTCATAAGTGGGGAAGAGCCCCATCCAAAACAATAATTGAACGCATGGGCTTGAGACACCCATCCTTTAATTTTCACAAAGTTAACTATTCCCCTCCTCCACACCTATCAACTATGACTTGTGAAAAGAACATCTAAGAGCTCTAGTGTTACCAAACGTTTTGTAGGAAATTTCTGCTCATTTATCACAAGATGCTGGATGTGCAATGTAACAAATCTGAGGAAGCTGGGACGTCATAAAACATCCAAAACAACTTTAGCTACCAGTTTGTTTTCAAACTGCATTGCCAAGAGGTCTGCATTGCCAAGAGGAAGAGTCCCAACCCAAAATGTCACCATTTAATGTTCTCCAGAGATGGTTCCTGACCCACTATGTGTCTTTCTTTGTAATCCTGTAAATCTGCTGTTCCTTGTATCTTCCATGCCACTCCCTTTGCCACAAAACCATCCTCCCTCTTGTTATTTTGCATTTCATGCCATGCTCTTTCTTGTTGTCCCCAAGCTCAGCCCAATGAGATCTTTATCAACTCCATTCCCACTGAATTGCTGATCCTTCTTGCTCCCATGCTTGCTGATGTTGTAAATGCGCTAGTTTCTTCAGCAACTGACCTTACTCCTTCTTCACCGTCCACTTCCTTTAATGCACAACCCCCCAAATGCTCTGTTTTTGTTCTCCTTAGGTTTCTCTAAAATCCTTTGCAGTTATTGCATACTTTTTCTGTGCCTAGTTCTCCTAATCCATTTCTGCAGTTGGATTGTTTGTGTCTTGTTCAGTATTGATTGTACTCCAATATTCGTCAGTGTAAGTTGAAGGCCTGACGTCATTACCTTTAACCCCATCAAGTTGTTGGATCTGTAGCAATGTTACAAAATTTTGAGATTTAAAAAAACAAGTCTGCAATTTATCCCATCAGATAAAGCATTAAAAGAAGTTTAATTTGACACCTAATTCACTTTCATATCTTCAGTATAAAAGAAGTTATGGCCATTTTCATACTCGGAAATTAGCATCTTGTTCCCTATTGCTTTTCCATTGACTTAACTTAAAAGCTGTGATCAAGGACAGTCAAAAGCCCATAACTTTCTTACAAATTAAGAGAACTGAATGAAATTTTCAGTTATCATAGATTGAAGCATTCTGAAACAAATATAAAACAATCTTACTTGGATGATCTGAAATTAAAGCATATAATTAGTTAGTTACTTAATTGTAGCTAATTACATAATTGACCGTTGTGACGGAAATAGTAATAAACAACCAGACTGCTTTGAAAATTCAAAAATGTGATATTCTCAAGATCAGAACTTTAATATTATTGTATTATATGCTGTAAGTCCGTTATAGATAGGTAAATAATTTACAATTTCTTGCAAAAGACCAAGTCTTTATGGAGAAGATCAGCTGCTAGCTGGTACATTGGCATATCAAAATCAGTGGCATCATCATACTCCTCAGATTGCAACCAATAAGCAACTTTGTACACGTTGTTTTTCCTCAACTTTTCAATTTTGGCATTGTAAACTACAAGTTTTTGCTCTTCAAACCACGCATGACATGCCTTTCTGCCCACTACTTTCCCATTAAGACTGTCCTGTAGATCATCACATTTGGAGTAGCCCAAATTCAGAAAATCTCTGCGAATGCTGTTTAAATCAGTCTCTTTCACTTTTTCCCTAGTTTTTTCCTCTCTTTTGTGTCCCGAGCATGCTCCTTGCCTTTCTGTCGCTTGATGATTTATGCTCTCAATTCCTTCTGTTTTTACTTCCGTCTGTTCCTCTGCACTCTCCCCCATGTCACTGCCTTACAGAGCACCTCCTTCCTACGTTGCTCCTTGAGATTATCAAGTGTTTGACTGTTTTATTCTTGCAGGCCCACATCCTACATGACAAATAACACATGATGGCATTGGGAGATTTCTGTTTCGATGAGCTAAACATCCCCATTATCTCCTCCACATCAATGTTGTGTGATCTTGCTGATGCAGTCTCCTCCTTCAGTTTCTCAGTTACATCAAGTTCAAAGTATTTACTATACTGCCTCTCCAACACAGTGATGACAGCTTGAAGACAGCTCCTCATCTTTGAAATGAACTGTGGATGTACTGGTAGCTCCCAAAGTTTTTTCAATGTGGCGTCAAGGTGTACCTCCTCACCGAAGAAATCTTCCCTTGCCAATATCAAGTTTTCTGGGTTTTCTGTGGTTTCCTTTAGAGCAGCAATCACCCCTTTAACCACTTTGATGCCATCAACATGGTTGATTTGATTCTGGCTTGAAGTGTAGAAGCGCTTCATCCAAGGATATTTGCCAAGTAAGCCTAATATCTGAAGTTCTACTTTTGCTTCAGCCTGGGTGAAGTCATGGGAGATGGCGCTTTTCAACCCCCCACAGGATGTTCCGCTATTCAGCAGGACAACAAAGTCATCATAATGTTCTATGGGTTTGTCACTAATATGAAACAGTATGTGCAATCTGTTGCCACGGTACCATGGGAGGACACCTCGGGGGATGCTCCTGTCATCTAAAAATGCGACGTCCTTTTGGGTCCCCTTTTTTGTTTTTGTACCGAAGTTTGCTCATCTGCAGAATGGCATTTACTGCTAGACAGTCTTTCCCAAACAAGAATTGTCCTCCGGATTGTTTCTGCATTTTTAGGGTTGAGCGAACTGATGTAGCAATGGAGTCAAGAGGATGCAAATGGCAGTAGAGCTCGTTCAAAGATTTACCCCACTCACTACTCACAATCCTAATAGCAGCATGATTAGCTGCACACCTGTCACTCATTGTGTTTGAAATGTTGTTGATTATCTTTTGTCTGGTATCTTGAAAATGTGCTTGCTCATTGAAATAAGTGCAAGTTTTACACAAATTGTCAATTGTTTCGCAAATATGTTGTGCATAGTCCTCAGCCCAACCATGGACTGTTTACCCTCCTACCATCCGGGAGGCACTACAGGTCTCTCCGTTGCCGAACCAGCAGGTCCAGGAACAGCTTCTTCCCGGCGGCTGTCACTCTACTCAACAATGTACCTCGGTGACTGCCAATCACCCCCCCCCCCCCCGGACACTTATTATTATTTATTCAAATAATTTGCTATGTCGCTCTTCCAGGGAGATGTTAAATGCATTTCGTTGTCTCTGTACTGTACACTGACAATGACAATTAAAATTGAATCTGAATCTGAATCTGAATCTGAGCAGTCCCACCAGCCAATTCATCGACTGCTGCAGAGAGACATTTGTTTGTGGTGGTGAAATGAACGCTGTTAATGTGGGTCTCTTCCTGGGTGGTTGCATCAAAACCCACAGTCAAACCCTTTGTTGCTGGGAGCATCTCTGCTGTTTGCAACTCAGCAATAGCTCCCAATTCTCGGGCCATAACTTCAACTGCACTGCTTCAAGGAACATAATCCAGATGAAGTCCACTCCGCTTGTAGAACTGGCTTGTCAGGATTGGAATGTTTGCTGTGGGAGTTTTGTTTACAATATAGTCAAACACATGCATCCTTGTTGTTGAGGAGTATGTTTTCTGGCCCACCTTTGCCTTGACAATACTAGCAGCCTGCAGAGTTTCGATTGTTTCTTTGAGGACAAGATTGTCAAATTCGAGGGATCTCACATCCTCTTCCCTGTCCTTTAAATTTTCATGAACTTTTCTGTACTGGTGAATTGAAACAGTTTTCCTCTTTTTCATACTGCCACGAAACATCAGCAATTGTCTGTGTGCTTTTATAAGTCTCAAAAGCTCTGCCTTGGTTTCAGCAAGCTCTTGTGCCAAAGTATTCCCACGTAATTTGGTTTTGAGTTCTTGAATCTTTCTGTCCTTTAAATCTATTTGGTTTTGCTTTCTCTTTAAGGCTTGATTAACTATACGTTTGGGAGTTTTCAACCATGTCCTAAGTTCACTGATCTTTGTGTGATACTTTGGTGAAAGAGCAGCCCTGGATTCGGACAGAAACTTTAGTCTTTTCTTCAATTTCTGTTTCCTTGATGAAAGACTTAGAAATTCTCTGCTACATCTTGTTGAAATACTAGATGTCGATGGCATTGGTTCAGGTGAGGCAGCAGCTGTCGTTGGCGTTGCTAGATTCAGTGGAGGATGCAGACTATGACTGTCATCGCCCATGTCCTCAGTGTCTTGAAATATGGGCACTTGGCGTTCGGCAGATGTCAAGGATTCAGGATCTTGAGCACCAGGCAGTGGAATGTCATCTAAAGAAATGTGTTGACTGCCTTCTGGAAGTTTAAAAGTTTCATCACAAATTTCCATAAATGCTCCAAGTTCCTTGGGATTGGTGAGTTTTTTAAACTTAAGCAAAACGCTAAAACAAATAGTAAATACTCAACAAGAAAATCATCAGTTTCATCTAAATTCAATTACTAGATCTAAACATCTATCCATTTCTTAAGAAAAGATTAACATTTTTAAATAGCCTAAGTGTCCAAATAACATTCACACAAGAATTCACAATATAACACGAATTTTAAACCTCATTGTCATGTATTTATAGGCCAAATGGAAGGAATTTGGTGTTTAATTCCCGCAAATTAATGGGCATTTTAATCATCTTGTGAGTGGGTTTTTGTGGAACGCGATCGTTTGGAACTTTGCATTTGCGGTGAATTTAAACCCCATATATCGGCAGGAAAAACACTGCCGGTTCGTAAGTAACCTTTTCGCAACGTGAAATTTTGATTAAAGGCACCCTAAGAAGCACGTTTATATGTAAAAATAAACGGCGTACCTTGCTTTGTCCCGTACGTGAGATCCGTCCCATTGTCGGCGTTGACGGCTTTAGAAGATGATTTTTAATTTTCTCCTGCTGTTAAATTATCCAGCACAGTTTTAAAAAAACTTTATAAAACAGATGTCGGAGGGATTATTCTTCAGCAGCTAAACAGCCTGACAAAGATCGATTTCAACAGGCTGGAGAAAAACGGCATTTTAAACCCGCCCCCCTCTCAAAAGCGCCAAAGTCGCGCACACAGTCAGTGACAGAACTGCAGCGCCGCTGAAGGTGAGTTTTGTAAGATACCTAGGATCTGGGGAAAAGTTTGGCAATAAAATCAGAATTAAGAGTTGTCTCACGGCAAGAGATAATATATTCAGCACAGTGGAAAATTTTGTCAGTTGGAAGCCTGACATGGAGTGTGTTCATGACTGAGATCCCTAGAGTTTTGGATCCACTGAATCAGAGGACATGAGGATAGGACAGGAAAGTTAATCAGTACAGGATTCACCGTGATCTTCTTGAATGGTGGTTCAAGCTTGAGTGCCCAGATAATCAATTACTGCTTCTAATCCTTGTGTTCCTATAAATTGCACAGCAGTTATGCAAACTCAGAAATGTTGAGTCCAGGTCACACAGGTCCAGTGGCAATTTCTTCCCCATGTGATCTTTGTCCATTTCTTCAACACCATTTTTCCTCTCATGCTTTGTTTTCTATGTATATAATCCCATCGATCACATCACAGTTCTGTGCTCTTGTTCCCTTCCATCTTCCATGGATCTTTTCTGATTTCCTTTTTATTATCTATTTCAATTCCATTCTCTACACTCATTTTTACTCCTAGTATAACATTTCTTGAACATTTCCTGTAATTGTGGCTAAATTTATTCCACATTACATCTATGGGCTCCTGGTATCGTATATTTTCATTCCCAATAAATCTGATTGATATGTCCTTATATTTTGCTGTCTCTGCATTGTTTCCTGAATTCTGATTGTCCACTTCACTTCCACTCTCTGAAGCACACTGTGACATTTTGTAGATTGCTTTCACTCCTTATAGCACAAGCTTCTGTGCCTGTAGCCCAGAATTTACCCCCCTCAACAATGGTTTCAGACTTTTCATTCGTAGGTTTTGAGTTTGATTTGTTATAATGTTTATATTTTAAAGAAATAAACTAATGGGTTCAGAAAGAATAAGAAAAGTATAGGAGCCGCAGTTAATCAAAACCAAACACATTCTTTAACACAACAGAAGGCACAGTATGTAATTGGGAATTAAATTTGACTTGTTTCTACAGATGTACAATTTCCCTGTTTCACACACAGTGGGGAACAGTGAAAGTCAGCACAATAATGATTTGCTTATTTCCACCCTGAATTTAACTGGGTTAGGCTGATAAGAGGAAAATTTTCTTTCTACGATAAGCGGTTGATTTTGCTGGAGAGAATTTGAAAAAATCCCAACTCTTTGACTTGTTAAAGCCCCCTCTCATAGACCATAGAAAAGTAATGCACAGGAACAGGTCCTTTGGCCCACAATGTCTGTGTTGAACATAATTCCAAGATAAACTAATCTAATTTGCCCACACATGATTCATACCCCTCCATTCACTGCATGTCCATGTATCTATCTAAAATGTTTTAAAGCTATTGTATTTGCCTCTGCCACCACCCTTGGCAGCGCATTCCAGGCACTGCCAGGCACTGACTACGGGTGCTGTCTGTACGGATTTGTATGTAGTCCCCGTGTGGATTCTCTTCGAGATCTTCGGTTTCCTCCCACACTCCAAAGATGTACAGGCTTGTAGGTTAATTGTAAATGGTAAATGTAAATGTCCCCTAGTGGGGAAAGGATAGTGTTAATGTGCGGGGATCGCTGGTCGGTGCAGACCCGGTGGGCCTAAAGGGCCTGTTATCCCTAATCTAAACTAAAAAAAACTAAACACCCACCACTTTCTGTGTAAAAATACCTTCCCTGCATATCTTCATTAAAATTTGACACATTTACAATCTGAGGGTGATGACAATGATACATAGTGTGAGACATACAAATATCATATTCTTTGCAATGATGAGGTGAGGATGATTATTACTTTACAACAACATAAGAATATAAGAAACAGGATTAAGAATGCACCAGTCAATCCCTCTAGCCCACTCTCCCATTGAGTAAAATGGCTGCTGATGCATTTTTGGCCTCAATTTCCTGTTCAATCCCATTCTGCCAACTCCCTTGTAGTTTAAGTTTCTGCTGTTCTTCGTCTTGAATGTATTAATGAATGTGTATTCACAGCTGCCTGGGTTAGAGAATTCCCAATCTCCATGACTCTGAGAGAGAAGAGATTACTTCACGTTTCTATCTTAAATGGGTGACCCCTTTTTCTTAAACTAGGCCCTCTTAACCTCTAGGCCCCATGTAGCCGCTCCAAAGGAAACATTTTCTCAGCACATCCTGCCAATCACCTTTAGAATCTTCCACCATCAACATCTTTCTGTTAGGAATCAACCAAGTGAATATTGCACTACATTGCCTCCAATACAAGCTCAGGTCCTCCCAAGGTCATGAATGTCCAAATTATGGACAAAACGCACATGAATGTTAATCCAACAAAACGCACTGTTTATCGTGACTCTGCTTTTTATTAATTAACCACTCACCTATCCATACCAATTTCTTTTCACAAGATCATGTGATAGGGGCAGAATTAGGCCATTCAGCCCATTGAGCATTCTCCACCATTCAAACATGGATGATCTAGCTTTCCCTCTCAACCCCATTCTCCCACCTTATCCATGCAACCTGTGACACCCTTACTAATCAAGATTCTGTCAATCTCTGCTTTAAAAATACACAATCTTGGCTTCCACATCTGTCTGTGGCAGTGAATTCCATAGATTCATCACCCTCTGACTAAAGAAATTCCTCCATTTATTTTCTGAAGGTACATATTTTTATTATTTTTACCTGAAACTCCCTGCACTCTTATGCAGTTGACTTTTATGTGGCATCTTTTAAAATGCTTTCTGGAAATCCAAATACATTGGATCTAATAATTCCCATTTTGTTGCATCTTTAAGCATAGTCGTCAAACGTGATTTCCCTTTTATAAAACCATGTATGTCTTACAGTATGTTTTTTAATGAATGACCAGCTATTACCACCGTAATCCTAGAATGCATGATTTTTTAAAATAAGAATCTAGGGAGTGTTACTGGAAATGATAAATTAATGCAAAAGGGTGGTTAACGGATTGCACTGCCTCGGTGAACCAAAGGGCTTGTTTGGATGCAGTAAAACTCGATGACTCTTTTGAGTATTGCACGATGGGGAATGTGAGAAATACAAAGGTTTTGTTTTCAGCTTCTTTCAATGAACTTCTAATGTTTCCTGATATCCTGAAAACTGATTAGAGCTTAGATCAGTCTGAGGTAATTAAACAATTGCGATCTGAACTAGACATAGGACTCTCATTACAATGTTGAAAAGCGGTCAACCTGTGCTTGATTCATGTGGCCATTAATGTTATTTGAAACAAGCATGCAGCAGTGGTCCGAATACACATGCCAGTTGGCTGCAAATTTGTCACTGACACTTCGTAAAACGGGAAAAACAATGTTGGCTTTCTCGCACTCAATGTAAAATACAATCCAGAATTTGATCTAGAATCACAGCTTTAAAATAATCAGTCAGTGTATTTTGCCTGTTTCCTGAGGATGAAAGCATTTTGTCATTTCTCATATAACTGAGTTTTCATGACGAGGTAGAACTGGAAAAAAAAAACGAAGAGCAATATGTACATCAAGGTTTCGATGATTGTCAAATGAAGCAAATTGCTCAAGTAATCCTGACGTTCACATGATGTTCACATTGCCATAATTGCTCAGTACCAATATGTCACACTTCCTGTTTCCAAGACTCATCCCAAGATTACCTAAAAGATCCAAGGCATGCACAGGATAATGTGATTAATTGGTCTGGGGAGGAAAGAACAGACACAAATTACACTGGAAATAAGATTCAGTAACAACTAGCAGAAGTCTATGTTCTCTCCCTTTTTTTTGCTCTGAATACAGCCAGGCTTGGCTACTGCTCCCATCAATAACAGAGTTCATCCAAGAAAGCACACAGCTTCAGATTTATTTACTCCAGGCTCTTACATTTAATGCATAAATTGTACAGAGTTTGCAGCAGTCGCAATGTTTGGACTACGTTCAATGAACTTGCAGCACAGCCTGTTTTGTATCTGTCCTATTTCTCATCAAAATGCTTTGTATGATATCAGGGGCAGCAAATTTTAATAAATGACAATGATATCATCCATAGCATTTGCCTGCTCTTTCCAACTGCTCCCACTCTCTAGACTCTACAGATTTAGGATGAATAAGATCAAATAAACACAATGTAGAGACAGCAAAATTTA
Source organism: Amblyraja radiata (assembly GCF_010909765.2). Taxonomy (NCBI): domain Eukaryota; kingdom Metazoa; phylum Chordata; class Chondrichthyes; order Rajiformes; family Rajidae; genus Amblyraja; species Amblyraja radiata. Next base: position 68,502,035 of record NC_045960.1, read on the forward strand.
AACTTTGCTTTTATCAACGACAGGAATGATGCTTGACCCAATGCATGTTAGACTAAACAATACTTATTACACAAGGTTCAGTGAACCAGGCATTTCTAAAAAAATATTCTTGTTTTGCTCGCTGAGGCTAAGGGTTGATCTTAATGAAAAATGAGAGATAATTTATTTTGCATCTATTGATGGAATTAAGTACTTCCAGGTCAGGTACTGTGCTGACTAATGATATGTGTTCTGTTATTGACTTCACAGTGTAACCTCAAATTAAACTCCTGCCAAAATAGAGGACATGTCAAAATGTGTTTATGCCTTGAGTTTGTAACACACCACTTGACTCTACTCCAATTGTTTTCACAGTGAGTCCACTACATGGTTAAAATGGCAGGAGTTCTGAGGATAGATCAGACTTCATAGGAAGCTTATATGGACAGAGCTACTTGTGACATTAAGGAACAAACACAAGCACCAATATCCTCTTGGCTACTTCTCCCAAATGATAAAAAACATATCGCTGGTGACATTATGGGAGGGATACAATAAGGGGCAATTTACCAAGAGCCACAGGTAGTTTTTGGATTGATATCAGAGAGTTTCTATTCATGCAGCAGATGAGCAGAACTCAAGAATGAAAGCAAACACTGGGTGCATTTAAAAGGTCAAATGCTGTTCTGGGGAACTAGTAGACAAGGACTTTAAGACTTTTGCCTTCCATCACAGTGAGGAGGACCTGGTGAACTCACTGTGGTGGATGTTAAATCTGTGTTTATTGTGTGTTTTGTTATTTTATTCTATGTTATGACTGCAAGGCACAAAATTTCGTTCAGACTGAAAAGTCTGAATGACACTAAAGGATACTTTACTTTACTTTTTAGATGTACTAATACAGACCAAATGTTGAGTGAAAGGGAGCAAAAATTAAAAAGTTGAATAAAAATATCAACTTTCATTTTTTTGGATCTTCATGAGATATTTGGTGCCAGTAAAGAGATTTTGTTAAGGTAACAGTCAGATTCATTATTTTTTCCAGTATTCCTTTCTGTACTTGAAAGGTTATTGATGGTACTATCGTTCCAGGAATCCTTCGGTTAAATTGCCCCTTTCCTCTTGTCTTTCTTTATGTTTTCACTCAAACTAAGCTTGAGGCATTGTATCTCATCTCAGGACTCAATTGAATTCAAAAATTTCAGGTAACCAGCCTTTCCTGTCCATGTCAAAACTGATCAGTTCTGATGTAACATTAACTTAGTTTCTCTCTTTCAACAAATGCTACCTGATCTATTGCCTATTTTAAGCATTTCTTTTCATTCAGATTTTCGGCAATTCATAGAAACATAGAAACATAGAAAATAGGTGCAGGAGTGGGCCATTCGGCCCTTCGAGCCAGCACCGCCATTCATTGTGATCATGGCTGATCGTCCCCTATCAATAACCCGTGCCTGCCTTCTCCCCATATCCCTTGACTCCATTAGCCCCTAAAGCTCTATCTAACTCTCTCTTAAATCCTTCCAGTGATTTGTCTCCACTGCCCTCTGTGGCAGGGAATTCCATAAATTCACAACTCTCTGGGTGAAAATGTTTTTTCTCACCTCAGTCTTAAATGACCTCCCCTTTATTCTAAGACTGTGGCCCCTGGTTCTGGTCTCGCCCAACATTGGGAACATTTTCCCGCATCTAGATTCCAAGATGGTGGCGCTGCCTTAGCAGCTGCGGCTCGCCTGCAGTCCGTCTGTTCTTTCTTTTTTTTTTTGTTCTTTTTGTCCTGTTTTAGTTAATTTTGTTTTATTAGGTTGCGTATGTGTGTGGGTGGGTGGGTGGGAGAAACATGTTTTTGGTCTCTTCCTTTGGGGGATGCGACTTTTCTTGTCGTATTCCCCGTCTTCATCTCCGTCTACGCCGAGGCCTAATGGCGGAGCTAGCGGCCTCGGGGCTGTGGCGTCGTTCCAGCGGCAGCGGCGACCCGACCCGGCCTCGGAGCTGTGGCAGCATTCCGGCGGAAGCGGCGACCTGACCTGGCCTCGGAGCAGTGGCAGCGTTCCGGCGGCGACCCAACATCGGAGGCTCGATCGCGGGCCCAGTGGACGACATCGTCGGGAGCTCGCAGGTCACAGATTGGTGACCTGTTTTTCCGGAGCTCCCGCAACAACAGCTGCGTCCGCTGGACTGGAGGGCTGCAGCTTCGGCGGCTTCGACCACCCATATGAACCGGCCCATTCGCGGCGCTTGGATTCAGCCGCGGGACTGACATTACTTACCATCGCCCGGAGGGGTCACAACATCCGAAGCCTGGATCGCCTCGGCGCAGAGGGAGAACAAGGAGGGAAGAGACAAAGACTTTAAGATTTTTGCGTTCCATCACAGTGAGGAGGTGCCTGGTGAACTCACTGTGGTGGATGTTAAATTTGTGTTTATTGTGTGTTTTTGTCATTTTTATTATATGTATGACTGCAAGGCAACGAAATTTCGTTCAGACCGAAAGGTCTGAATGACAAAATAAAATTCAATTCAATTCAATTCAGTCCTTTTCTAATTTTATATGTCTCTATAAGATGCCCCCTCATCCTTCTGAACTCCAGTGAATACAAGCCTAGTCTTTTCAATCTTTCCTCATATGACAGTCCCGCCATCCCAGGGATCAATCTCGTGAACCTAAGATGCACTGCCTCAATCAGAAGGATGTCCTTCCTCAAATTAGGAGACCAAAACTGTATACAATACTCCAGATGTGGTCTCACCAGAGCCCTATACAATTCGTGATATTTTGTCCCTCACTACCTCCTCCCTTTGTCTCCCTTATTTACCCTCTTCCTGTCAGATGAGCTGCAATTAGCAAGCCTTAATCTCCCTCTCTGAGATTACATCAACATTTATGTCACCTGGACCATCTTGGCTTTCACCATATTGCAAGCATACCCTTTGCTCTTGTTCGCCCATGTAAAACACCTCACCTTCCCTGTTCAAATGGTAGGTCATCGACTTGCACTTTTTATTCAACTTCCCCCTCTCCACTGATGCTGCCTTAACTACTGATTACTTCTGACATTTTCTGTTTCTATTCCAGCTTTGGGTTCCTATCTCAGAACTGATTTTTAGCTGTGTTCCCATTAAAGAATTGGCACAATTTGGCATCTAACTTATACTTGCACTGTACACATTGATATTAAATTCAAAGTGAATAGATGAAATTTAGTTTGCTAAAATAATAAACAAAATAAACTGCACATGTTGGAAAACTGAAATAAAAACAGAAAATGCTGGTAGCCATTCGGTCAGGCAAGGTCTGTGGACAAAGGAAATCTAAGTTTTCACTCACATCCAATGCTACTGGATCTACTAGATTTCATCTTATTACAGATTTCCAGCAACTGCTGCATTCTGCATGCCCTAGTTACAGCACTCCTCCGCTTTCCCGCTCCGCCTGGACAGTCTTGGTCACCAGTCTATTATAGACATTCCCTTTATTCTCCCCATCCGTACCCCTCTCTACAAGGTAAAGCACACTTCTCTCAGCTTTCTACTTGCCATGTAAGGTCATTGACCTGAAACATTAATCCCATTTCCCCACCCTGCAGACATTGCCTGGCTTGTTGAGTACCCTGCGTCATTTCTGTTTTCCCTCTTGATACACAGGCATATTGAGTTTGATTCAATTGGCAGTTAGCTGAAGTTTTCATATGTTTTATTGGAAGATTCTACCTATTTATTTGATGTCCATGTTTAGTTTAGACATACAGCATGGAAACACATCCTTTGGCCCATCATCTCCACACCAACCGTTGATCACCCACTTACATGTTGGGTCAAAGGACCTGTTTCCATACTGTATATCCAAACTAAACAAGCAATTTAACTGTTGCATCCATTCCTTACATACTATCTACAAATTTAGGAAATTTACAGAGGCCAATTAATGTACAAATGCACATATCGCTGGGATATAGGAGAAAACCAGAGCTCCCAGAGGAAACCTATATTCAGGGAGAACATGTAAACTCCACACAGGCATCCAAGGTCAGGATCGAACCCGGGTCTCTGGCTCTCTGAGGCAGCAGCTGAACCACCTTAAAAGCATAAACTTTCAGCTGTATTCTTCCACAAACAGGTTGCAGTGCAAGCCATGTACTATTCACACAAATGTCTTCATACAATTGTCTGCTTAGAATCTATCATTCCTATTTAAGTGATTAGCTACTGTACTATTGGACATTTGAACTGCTAAAAGTACCATTCTCCAACTTGACATATTGTGCACAGACAAAGTATGTCAACTGAACGACAAAACATCTTCAGAATTACTAAAACAGACGCGGTTTATGATAACAATTTTGGGGAGTATGAGTAATTGTGGCTGTCCTGATTTTGCCACTGTACATACCCTTGATACAGTCAACTTTCATCATTTTATTTTAATCTTGTGGTTTGGGATTCCTGTGAAAGCAAGCTGATAGCAAGAAACATAAACTTTGAAGAAGTGGGGTGTTTTGCAAAGCACAGTGTTGAAGCACAAAACCTACAGTTTGTGTTGCTAATATGATCTTCATGACTAAGAAACCCAGGAATCAATAGCCCAAAGTTGCTGTTTTTGTGTAGTTTAGAAGGCTGGTAATCGATCCATGGGAAGGAGTGGCCTTGGCATCACAAAATTTCAAATGTGTATGGATGACATATGTTTCATTGGATACATTTTCAGGAAAATCACAATAACAAATAGAGTCATTTTAATTAGGCACTAGTGCAAGAAATGTTTTTTTAAATGATCACTGTACACTTTATGCTCTTTTATCTTTCATTGACAAATGAAAATGAAAATCAGATGCTGTTTATAATCCCATCCTCTAATACCTATTAACTGAGTATACCTGCTGTACATCGGCAAGACCAAATGCAGGCTCGGCGATCGTTTTGCTGAACACCTCAGCTCAGTCCGCCTTAACCTACTTGATCTTCTGGTTGCTCAGCACTTTAACTCCCCCTCCCATTCCCAATCTGACCTTTCCGTCCTGGGCCTCCTCCATTGTCAGAGTGAGGCCCAGCGCGGATTAGAGGAACAGCACCTCATATTTCGGACTAGTACATCCCAGCAGTATGAACATTGACTTCTCTAACTTCAAATAGCCCTTGCTTTCCCTCTCTCTCCAGCCCCTCCCCTTCCCAGTTCTCCCACCAGTCTTACTGTCTCCGACTACATTCTATGTCTGTCCCGCCCGCTCCTCTGACATCAATCTGCAGAAGGGTCTCGACCCAAAACGTCACCCATTCCTTCTCTCCAGAGATGCTGCCTGTCCCGCTGCGTAAGTCCAGCATTTTGTGTCTACCTTCGATTTAAACCAGCATCTGCAGTTCTTTTGTACACTTGAGTTGTTGGGATAAGGAGTCCAATAATTATCAAATGACTATTTAATACAGATATTTTTAAGCAGAAGAAGCATCCCGGCTCAAAATGTTGCCTATGCATGTCCTCAACAGATGGTACCTGACCCACTGAGTTGCTCCAGCACTTTGTGTTCTTCTCAAGATTATAGAGTCTGCTGTTTCTTCCATCTCTGTCAGACGTTTTTAATACTGGGTGACTGTCTGTATACTGTGAGTAAAAGAACAGGACAGAAAAACTGGCCCTTAGGAATTTTATCCTGTGAAGATTCTACGATGCTAACAACATGGTAACACCATCCCCTATTGGTCATTGCCTTCTCCTCTTCTACCTCATGTACCCTAGCTTGATGAACCAAGACTATCTGTATCCCACATATCAATTGGACATTGCACGTCAGTATTCACACCTTTCTGCATTCATGAAACCACAGTTAGAGCACTTGAAGCAGAATTTGCTGGCTTCCTGATTAGTACAGATGTCAGAGGTTATGGGGAGAAGGCAGGAGAATGGGGTTAGGAGGGAGAAATAGATCAGCCATGATTGAGTGGCGGAGTAGACTTAATGTGTTGAATGGTCTATTTCTACTCACCTGATCTTATGATCTTCCTGGATACTGCTAACACATTTTTTGTGCATCTGCCCGCCTTATTTTGCTTTAAACACTACTAAACATTGTTTGGCTGAAACGTTTCCTATTCATTAAGAACACAAAAAGTCAAGGCAGCAGGAAATAAGTTTGCTGGGGGACACAAGTTGAAACGATAGGCCTGCCTGGACAATTACTAGATCTTAGGCAGGAAGTAGAAACAGGCTGTAGAGAGAAGATCTCCCAATGATGTGAGCTGCATGACAGTCCTCTGGCAGATTTATAGGAGCTCAACACAATCTTCTCAATTTGGCAGACAACGCTTGTGTTGCCTATTTAGAGAGAATGGTGTCTTTTAAATTGAAATAAAAACATTAATGGGAAAAACTGATGAATGATTTGTTATTAAAAAAAAAGATTCTCGTTTTGGGCAGAATCTTTCATCTCGATTGTTAGGCGTTGCTACCAAGCTCAGGGAACCAGGTCTCTGCGCATCCCTTTGCAGCTGGATCCTGAACTTCCTTATCAACATAACATGATCATTACAAATTAGCAGCAACACCTTCCCCTCGATAATCATCAGCACAGAGGCGCTTCAAGGCTGTGCGCTCAGCCCCCTGTTCTATTCATTCTATACCCATGACTATGTAGCCGGACACAGTTCCAACTTCATCTTTAAATTATTCGATGACTTCAATATTGTTAGACAAATTATGAATAACAATGAGTCAGAGAATGTTGCCAGAACAACAACCTTGCTCTCAATGTCAGTAAAACCAATGGGCTAATTGTTGACTTAAGAAGATGAAGGATGAGGATCCACAAACCTGTCTTCATTAACAGGTCAGTGGTGGAGAGAGCCAACAGAGATTCGCTGGTGGGCATGGACTCGGTGGCCCAAAGGGCCTGTTTCTGTACTGTATCTCGGTGGCCCGAAGGGCCTGTTTCCACGCTGTAGATAAGCTGCAAACTAAACTCTGACACAGAAATTCCGAGCACTCCATTGAAAAGTGTTTTTATATAATGCAAACATTTTTTTCCCATCAATAATACCGCTTGATGGCCTGTTCTGTATCTTTTTGCTTGTCAAGATTGCTGCCAACTCTTTTTTTCTCCTTTAGAATTATTACTTCTGTCTACTTTTGGCATTGACTCAATTATATTGCACACAGCCTTTCTCCTGAGCGCCAGAATATTTACACTTACTTGCAATTCAGACACTGTTTAGTGATTTCTCTTTCTCACCACTGGAAGCATCTATTTCTTGTAGTGAACAATCAAACATAAAATGAAAATTCAGATCATAATCACTTCCTCCAATTCTTTGCTGTAACTTTGCTGACAGTCCAAGAGGAGCCTTCTTTATGTATTTAGAATATTAAGTCTGGGTCATTTTAGAAGATGCGAGATGTTTGTTTCAGTTTAACCATCATTTACAAAGATAAACTCAGACATAGATAGTTAAGGGAGCGATTTGAGCCTGGATGGGCATAGTTTTTGGGTACTACTTGCTCCTTGATATTCACTAGATCGCTCTTCAATGCACATACACTTCTGATGTGAATTCTGCAAGGATTCAGTCCAGAAGGAAAGCATTGCAGATTTCAGAAATCTGAAATAAAGATAGGAAATACTGAAACTACACTGCAAGTCCAGCACACTTGTGAGTTTGATTCAGAAATGTTTGTTGGGAATTTATTGATGTTATATTTGGAAATACAAATATTGGAGACCTTTATAAACCCATTTGTGACGTATGATAACACTATGTTTATGTCGAAGTTAGACACAAATGCTGGAGTAACTCAGCGGGTCACGCAGCATCTCTGTGGAAAAGGAAGAGGTGATGTTTCGGGTCGAGACCCTTCTTCACACCCGAAACATCACCAATACCTTTTCTCCAGCAATGCTGTCTGACCCGCTGAGTTACTCCAGCATTTTGTGTCTATCTTTGGTGTAAACCAGCATCACCACCCAGTTATGACCCCTTCGCCCATCTCCAATGGACCCCCACCTCTTGGACACCCCCGGATGGCCATCTACCTTCTTTAGACATTTTCATTTCCAACTGCTGGTGGGACATCAACATCTCAAATTTTCCACTCCCCTTACTCACTCTCTAACCTCTTCCCCCCCCCCCCACCCCTGAATGTACAGCCCTCCGCTCACTCTGCAGCAACCCCGACTGGATAATCAAACCTGGCCGACAAGGGAGGTGCCGTGGTAGTCTGGCGCACTGACCTCTACCGGACTGAGGCCAGGCAACAACTCTCAGACACTTCCTCCTACTTATCCTTGGACCATGACCCCACAGACGAGCACCAGGCCTTAATCTCAAGCACCATTACTGATTTCATCACTTCCGGCTCTCTGCCCTCTAAAGCCTCCAACCTTTTCATTCCCAGCCCCGCACGACCCGATTTTATCTTTTCCCAAAAATCCACAAACAGAACTGTCCTGGCAGACCCATTGTTTCTGCTTGTTCATGTCCCACTGAACTAATTTCCACATACCTCGACTCCATCCTATCCCCCCTGGTCCAATCCCACCCTACCTATGTCCAAGACACCTCACACGTTCTTCGTTCCCTCAATGACTTCCGTTTTCCAGGCCCTCACTCCCTCATCTTTACTATAGACTAGACTGTGGGAGCCGTTGGGTCCCTGTCACACAGGAGGCTTGGTCCCCCAACACAATATTTCACCACTCACCCATAGCCCCCAACTGCACATGCAAAGCTCATTTCCCCCCATCACTAGCACTCTCTCCCCTCCTCTTACCCTTCCCCTTCTTTCCCCATTCCGCCTCCCCTCCTCCAATTCCTCCCTCACCTCTCTCTCCCTCTCCTTTCCCCTACCCTCAGTCCCTCCCTCCCTCCATAACTCCTCTCCCTACCCCACTCCTATTCCTCTATCCCCCACCTCACTTCCCCCTATCCCCCCCACTATGCCTCCTCACCTCCCCCACTGCCCTCCTCTCCCTCTATTCTCCATACCCTACCTCCCCCACTCCCTCCCTCCTCTACTCCCCCTCCTCTCACTCTAGTCCCCCGCCTCCCCCACTCTCGCTCTTCACTTTCCTCTTTTCCCTCTCCTCCTACACTCACCCAATGCCTCCCTCACCTCCCCTTTTCCCTACCATCAGTCCCTCCCTCCATCCCTCCATAACTCCCCTCCCTCTATCCGCTCTCCTCCCCCACTCTCCCTCCTCACCTCCTCAGGATCTCGAGGTTGTCGCTCCTCTCCCTTCTTGCGGAGAAGCATCAGCCGTCGGCGCTCTTAGAGCCAGGCCTCGGATCCTCGGCTTGGCCCGAAAGCACCAGCAGTGTGGGCGGTGGGGGGGGGGGGGGGGGGGGGGGGGGGGGGGGGGGGGGTGTGTAGAGCAGGGGTGGGGGGGTAGAGCTCGGAGAAAGGATGGGGGAAGAGCCATTGGTGAGAGGGGGGTATCACGGGGGAGGGGGACAGGAGCCAACAAAGGGGACCAGAGGGGAAGGGGCCGGAGCTGTGGGGCGTTGCGATGGCGGTGCTTTTGGGACTCATGGCGGGCACTGGATGCTCTTCTCCACCAGAATCAGACTCTCCGCGTTCTGTTTGGCGACATCTCCGACTCCGGGCCGGGTTGCTTCCGGTCCCTCCGAAAATAGTGTCCAGTTGGAGACCTCCGCCGGCCAGCCGCAGCGTCCCTCAGCTCCAGTAAAGACGTGATGGTGCAGGAAGGGGCGGACCGTCCCGGGGAGTGGCATGAGAAGAGACCATTCTGTGCGGCACTGACTGGCAGGATAGGAGATCGATCTGCGCTAACTTTTACAATATACTGCCGATTGGAACGAAACTTGTTGCTCTCGCAGCACAGGAGAACGGTGAGTGAGCTGACGAATATTTTTAGCCATATCGTGTACTCTTTTTGCGCAAATAGAAATACTGTGCAAACCGCAAGAGCACAAGATCAGAGTTTCAGTTATGTATAGATGTCCAGTCCCTCTACCCTCCATCACCCACCAGGAGGGTCTTAAAGCCTTCCTTTTCTTCCTCGACCACAGAACCAGCCAATTTCCATCTAACAATACTCTCCTACGCCAAACAGAGCTGGTCTTTACCCACAACAACTTCTCCTTTAATCCTCCCACTTCCTCCAAATCCAAGGCGTAACTATGGGCACTCGCATGTGCCCCAGCCATGCCTGCCTCTTAGTAGGGTATGTCGAACAATCCCTGTCCCAGGCCTACACTGGCCCTATTCCCGAACTCTACCTCCGTTACGTTGACAACTGCAATGGTGCTACCTTCTGCACCCAGGCAGAACTCACTGACTTCATCAACTTCACCACTAATTTTCATCCGGCACTCAAATTCACTGGACCATCTCCGACATCTCCTTACTGCATCTACATCTCCATCACAGGAAACAGGTATGGACCAACATCTACAAATCTACTGACACCCACAACTACCTGACTACACTTCTTCCCACCCTGCTTCCTGTAAAGACACTATCCCCTACTCCCAATTCCTCTGTCTATGCTGCATCTGCGCCCAGGATGAGGTTATCCATACCAGGGCATCAGAGATGTCCTCATTCTTTAGGAAACGGGGGTTCCCCTCTTCCATTATAGATGCGGCTCTCACTGGGGTCTCCTCAATATCCTGCAGCTCTGCTCTTACTCCCCCTCCCCCCATTCGTAACAAGGACAGAGTCCCCCTTGTCCTCACCTTCCACCCCATCAGCCGTCGCATACAGCATATAATCCTCCAGCATTTTCACAACCTCCAACGGGATCCCACTACTGGCCACATCTTCCCATCTCCACCCCTTTCTGCTTTCTGCAGAGACCGTCCCCTCTGAAACTCCCTGGTCAACTCCTCCCTTCCCACCCAAACCACCCCCTCCCCGGGTACTTTCCTCTGCAACCGCAGGACCATATAACCATATAACCATATAACCATATAACAATTACAGCACGGAAACAGGCCATCTCGACCCTTCTAGTCCGTGCCGAACACATAATCTCCCCTAGTCCCATATACCTGCGCTCAGACCAAAACCCTCCATTCCTTTCCCATCCATATAACTATCCAACAGGTGCAGGAGATGCAACACCTGTCCCTTCACCTCCCCCTTGACTCCATCCAAGGACCCAAACAGTCTTTCCAGGTGAGGCAGAGGTTCACTTGCACCTCCTCCAACCTCATCTACTGTACCCGCTGTTCCAGGAGTCAACTTCTCTAAGGTATGCAAAGAGTCACCACATAAACAGTACTTACAAAGTTACAAAGTACCCCCGCCAGCTCCTCCTTTATTTCCCTCCCCTCTCCCCCTCTCCGCAGTCCCCCCACACCGGGTCCTCCATTGACCGCCAATCGCAGGTCGACCCATGAGGTTTTACCGCCGTCACTGTGATGCTCCGTCGGCCGTGAGGTCCCACCGCTGCCACCTAGGCTCACCGCTGCCACATGCACTATAATAAAGTGAAAAGCTGTGCTTAACATGCTGGCTTCCAGCACAGCTGCTAGTCCTCAGTTATCCGGACCTTCTGGATGTACATTCCACTGGGATGAGGGCAAAACAGGCTCTGAACCCCAACTATGAAGCATCTGTCAGTTTCCTCAAACTGTCATACATTGAAAACATGCCCAAACTATATAAAAAATAATTGAAACATTATTTCACAAAGTCAATTTAAAATGAAAAAGCTAATACACAAAAAAAACCTAAAGGCATTTAAAAGCATTGAAATATACTGAAGCAATAAAAACTAAACTGTTGGTTACATGCAGCCATTTAAATCAATGGAGGATCTTTGATCTTAAACACTGGGGAACTGCCAGAAAGTTTATGCTTCACTGCTGAGATACTTGGAACCCATGTGTGGGTATATGCTTGTTCACATTTGGAGCAGAGCTGTTATAAATCCCACAAATAGCTCACAGAAAGTGTGAGGACATAAGAACACAAGAAACAGGAAGAAGGGAAGGCCATTTGGCACTCAAGCCAACTGTGCCATGCAATATAATCATAGCAGATCCAATCTTTGCCTCAACACCACTCTCCCACTCTCTCCGCATATCCTTTGATTCCCTTTTAGTTCAATTCTTTGCCAATCTCTAACCTGAATATATTCAATAAGTGGATATCCTCAGCTCTTATGGGTAAATAATTCCAATGGTTCATACAACATCCTGGGAGAAATCCCTTCTCAATTCCATCTTAAATCGTCAATGTTGTACATTAAACTTTGCCCACTAGTTCTTGATAATCCATCCATAGGAAACTCAGCATTCACTCTATCAATTCCCTTCAGGATGACTTCTCTTTCTTCTATACACAAATAAGTGTTGGCCCAATATGATCAATTTATCTCCACAGGCCTACCCATTAATCACAAGAATAAAGCTGCCCTCATATAGAACATTCTCCTCTAAATATGGAGATCAACACTCTATGTGATACTCTAAGAGGTTCCTGGAACTTAAGGGTGGTATGTCAGCAGTTATATGCAGAAATGCAAATATGTCTTAACAAAATATCTCCCTCAAAAGTTACAGTCATCCCAATTTCATACTTAATACAAAGATAGTTCAACGATGAGACACATATTATTTTCGCTATGCAGGCATTCAAATATGAAAAGTGGTCCCAATGGGAAAACATTCCATGTTTGTTACTTGCTGATATAATTGAATGTAACCAGTATCGATATAAACTGTTGTCTTGTACATGGCTCTATGACCATATCCTGTTTATAATATTTGTTCAAAGTTATTATATTTATATGCACACCAGAAAATTATTATATTTATATACACACCAGAAAACATAATATTCTTTAAAAAAAATTAAACCAGGAGATCTATCTACTTTAAAAAAAGTTTGTCTTTTTATTGCAAGGATTGACAGCAAGACTGTACATTAACAACACATGCATGTGTTTAGACTGGAAGGGAATTTGTTTGAAACATTCACCAACAAGCTGTATTGGTGCCAGTAAATCTGGGTTTCAAAGCACTAATATGAGGATGGATTGTTCTTTTATTTAGTATTGTTTTACAGTTTTAGAGATACAGCGTGGAAACAGGCCCTTCGGCCCACCAAGTCCGTGCCGACCAGCGTGCCCTGCACACTAACACCATCCTACACACACTTGTGACAATTTACACATACACCAAGCCAATTAATCTGCAAACCTGTACATTCTTGGAGTGTGAGAGGAAACCGAAGATCTTGGAGAAAACTCACGTGGTCACGGGGAGAACGTGCAAACTCCGTACAGACAGCACCCATAGTCAGGATCGAACCTGGGTCTCCGACGCTGTAAGGCAGCAATTCTACCGCTGTGCCACCATCAGGAGTTCCATGTGTTACTGTTATTTTCCTTCTGTTCTTATTTTAATTTCAACTAGACTAAGTGGGACCCATTGGGTCCCTTTCACGCAGGAGGCTTGGTCCCCCAACGCAATATTCCACCACTCACCCATAGCCACCAACTGCACAGGCGCAGCTCATTTCCCCTCATCCCTAGCACTCACTCCCCCTCCTCCACCCTCCCTCTTGTTTCCCCTCTCCTCCTCACCTCCCCTCCCCAATCCCTCCCTCACCTCTCTCGTCCCCTCCTTTCTCCTACCTTCATCACTCCCTCCCTCCCTCCATAACTCCTCTCCACCCCTACCCCCCTCCTATCCCTCTATCCCCCATCTCCCCCACTCCTCACCTCCCCCTGTTAGCTGTGAGGAGGATGCTAGGAGACTGCAAGGTGACTAGGATAGGCTGGGTGAGTGGGCAAATGTTTGGCAGATGCAGTATAATGTGGATAAATGTGAGGTTATCCATTTTGGTGGCAAAAACAGGAAAGCAGACTATTATCTAAATGGTGGCCGACTAGGAAAAGGGGAGATGCAGCGAGACCTGGGTGTCATGGTACACCAGTCATTGAAAGTGGGCATGCAGGTGCAGCAGGCAGTGAAGAAAGCGAATGGTATGTTAGCTTTCATAGCAAAAGGATTTGAGTATAGGAGCAGGGAGGTTATACTGCAGTTGTACAGGGTCTTGGTGAGACCACACCTGGAGTATTGCGTACAGTTTTGGTCTCCAAATCTGAGGAAGGACATTATTGCCATAGAGGGAGTGCAGAGAAGGTTCACCAGACTGATTCCTGGGATGTCAGGACTGTCTTATGAAGAAAGACTGGATAGACTTGGTTTATACTCTCTAGAATTTAGGAGTTTGAGAGGGGATCTTATAGAAACTTACAAAATTCTTAAGGGGTTGGACAGGCTAGATGCAGGAAGATTGCTCCCGATGTTGGGGAAGTCCAGGACAAGGGGTCACAGCTTAAGGATAAGGGGGAAATCCTTTAAAACCGAGATGAGAAGAACTTTTTTCACACAGAGAGTGGTGAATCTCTGGAACTCCCTGCCACAGAGGGTAGTCGAGGCCAGTTCATTGGCTATATTTAAGAGGGAGTTAGATGTGGCCCTTGTGGCTAAGGGGATCAGAGGGTATGGAGAGAAGGCAGGTACGGGATACTGAGTTGGATGATTAGCCATGATCATATTGAATGGCGGTGCAGGCTCGAAGGGCCGAATGGCCTACTCCTGCACCTATTTTCTATGTTTCTATGTTTCTATCCCACCACTATCCCTCCTCACCTCCCCCACTGCCCTCCTCTCCCTCTATTCCCCACTCCCTACCTCGCCCACTCCCCCCTCCTCTACTCCCCCCCTCCTCTCCCTCTATTCCCCTTCCAACCCCATTCTCCCTCCTCACCTCCGCCCTCTTCTTTTCCCTCTCCTCCTCCCTTCCCTAAATCCATCCCTCACCTCTCCCTCCCTCTCCTATCCCCTACCCTCAGTCACTCCCTCCCTCCATAACTCCTCTCCCCTCCCTACTCCCCTCCCTCTTTCCCCTCTCCTCCCCCACTGTTCCCCCCAAGAATCTTGAGGTTGCCGCTCCTCTCCCTTCCTGCGTGCCCTGGAGGAGCCAGGTCTCGGTTCGGCCCGGAAGCACCAGCAGCTACGGCCGCGCCGGCGTTTGGGCCGGAGAGGGGGGGGGGAAGGGGGGAGCTCGGAGAAAAGATGGGGGAAGAGCCATGGGGGAGAGGGGGATATCACGGGGGAGTAGGGGGCAGGAGCCAGCGAGAGGGACCAGAGGGGAAAGTGGTGGAGCTGCGAGGCGTTGCGATGGCAGTGCGTTTGGGACCCACAGCGGGCACTGGATGCTCTCCTCCGCCGGGATCAGACTCTACACTTTCCGTTTGGCGACATAGCCGCACTGCTGGGCTGCTGCTTGGGGCGGGGCTGCTACGGGTCTCTCCAAAAGTCAGGTTGGAGAACACCGCTGGCTTTCCTCAGCTCCAGTAAAGACGCGATGGTGCAGGAAGGGGCAGACCGTCCCGGGGAGTGACAGGGGAAGAGACTAATCCACGCAGCGCTTGAAGGCAGAAGAGATCGATCTGCGCATGCGCGGTTTTTAAGATTTTTAAACCTTGCTAACTTTAACAACATACAACCGATCGGAACTAAACTTGGTGCACTCGCAGCATAGGGGAGCGGTGAGTGAACTGGTGAAAAATTGTATCGCTACCGTGAACCGTTTTTGCGCAAATAGAATGACCGCCTAACCGGAAGATAACAAGATCAGAGTTTTAGTTATATACTAGACCAAGTGCAGACCCATTGGGTCTGTTCCCCCAACGTGTGTTTGCGGGGTGGGGGGGGGGCTGAGGGGCCAGCATGAAGCGTCACACACCCTAATTACCCCCCGCACAAATGCTAACTACCCCCCTTGATATTATATTAATATTATTAATTTGCTCCTTTTACCCTATAACCGCCCTATCCACTGACACATAGCCCCCAACTCGCAGGCGAGTCTAGAGAGGGGGGGGGGGGGGGAGGCTAGAGAGTGAGGGCAGAGAGAGGATGGGGAGAGACAGAGAGAACGGGGCAGAGACAGAAGGGCAAGAGCCAGAGGGAGAGGGGGGTGGATGGGAGGAGGAGTGTGGGTGGGTGAGGGGGGGAGGGTGGGGGAGGAGGGGAGAAGGGGGTGTGGAGAGAGTGGGGATGGGGAGGGGGAGATGGGGAGAGAGTGGGCAGGGGGAGATGGGAAGAGAGTGGGGAGGAGTGGGTAAGGGCGAGAGCAATCTTCGCTTTGGGTGGTGGAGCTCGCTTTCGGTCCGGGAGCCCTTGTCTGGTCGTGTTGTTTCTGTGTGGGTCTGTGTTTCGTTGGTGTCGTTTTGGTGTGGCTTGCTGCGCTCTGTGCCGCGTTGTCGTTTCTCTTCGTTGTTTTCTTCTCTGGTCTGTTGCTCTTTTCGCGTTGCGTTCTCTTTCTTTCCCTCTTTTTCTTTCTTTTCTCGCTCTCTGTTTCTTCCCTCCCTCGTCCTCCCGCTTTTCTCTCGCTCTGTGTCTCTGCTCTCCTTTGTCTCGCTCGCTCCCCTTTTTCGGCTCTCCTGTTTTCTCTCCGGGTGAGTGGGGGAAAGGCATGGGGGTGGAAGGGAGGGAGGGGGAGAGATCTTCCACCGCTGTCCCATTGTGATATCATATGTAAATAAGATCCATTGTGATTGTACATCTGTGAGATGGCACTGTGACTCATGCAGCAGTTTGGTTTTAGTGCGACCACATGAAGGTTCCAATCTCCCACACCTGTCCCATTGTGATGTCATATATGTAAATGAGATCCATTGTGATTGGACATCTGTGAGGTGGCACAGTGACTCATGCAGCAGTTTGTTTTGTTTTTTGTTGATGTTTTGAGAACAATATTATTCAAAATCTGGGGAAATAATTGACCAAATCTAGAGAGGAGTGCATTTATGAAATTGTAAGTTAAATCCCTACCGAAATTGTAAAAAACTGCGTTTTTGCGTCTGATTTTCGAAAAAATGCGTTTCAAAGACAAAATAACACACACATATTATATGATATATGATAGATAACAACTTCAGCATAGAGATTAAACTACACTCAGAACATAAGGCGACATTAACAATATTTTACTTCTGCTATTCATCTGGTGGGAACATATTCCAGATACATTATTTGGAAAATCAAATAGTTCTGCAAATGTTTGGTGAGAATATAAATCTATAAATTCGTTCACAATTGACCAAAGTATTAGCCGCTTATATGGAAGAACAGATTTCCTGCTTGTTATTCTTGTGAATGGACAATAATTGTCATGGTATTATTAATGGGATTTTTATGTAGGAGGAATTTATTATTAAGATTGGTACTCAAACATGCTTGCTTACAGTAAGATTTTACAACTGCATTTATCATCAAACTAGATTTCTGGATTTAAACAATATTAACCCCAACAAAATATAGCTGTCCAAAAATACAACATAATTTGACAGCACCAACTGTGCATACTACAAACAAGAGAAAATAATTGTACACTGCCTCTGAAATTCAGTTATTTTAACTTCAATGTGGTTATGTTTCAGAGGCAAATTACATTGCACTGTCATTGACATGATTTTACTAATTGCAGATTAATTCTTAGGTCAGGAAGCGTTATTGTAGTTAACATTAATGCAACTGATCCAGTCAACAAATTTAGGCTTAGCAGCAAAGTGCCAAGCTTCAGCAGGTAGTTTAATTGGTTGAGTCAGAAGATATGACCCTATTGTTTCTCTAAACTGAGGTACGATTTCAGCAAATAGCAAGCTGCCCAATCTTGCATATCTGAAGGGGACCTCTAATTGTACGGAAGTTTTGAACATCTGCAAACATTTGTGTGAGAAACTATGGTATGTATGAATATGTGCACTGAATATTCTTTATGCAAAGTTAATCTATTCCTTAAGTTATTCTGCTTTTATAGAATATGGGCTGGTGTTTTGTGGTTATGACATTATTTTATATGCAAAATGAAGGCTTTCAAATGTCTGGTCCATTGCAGGTCTTAAGTTTGGACTCCACTTGGCCAGTGTTATGGTGGACATGAACACTTTTACAATGTTTAGTTAATTTCCCAATGTTTAGTTAATAGTAAGATAAACACTCCAAAATCATGCATTGCAAATCAGCAATGTTCCCTTTCCCATCCTAATAATATATGGCGCCCCCAATGTTACAAAAATATTCCCTGCTGTATCACCCTTAATTCACTGGCTAGTGATTTCACAAGCCTTAGTAATGAATTGGATGTCAATTGAAATCCCACTCAGAGTGATATGCCCAAATCCAGGGTAATTCTTCAATGCACCATTAATGATGCTATATATTGGATTTAATTTGGTCTCTCAGGTGGACATCTAAAAATATCTGTCACGATTTGATGAAGCAGGTTATTGTATGTGTCTGAC
Organism: Amblyraja radiata; assembly: GCF_010909765.2. Taxonomy (NCBI): domain Eukaryota; kingdom Metazoa; phylum Chordata; class Chondrichthyes; order Rajiformes; family Rajidae; genus Amblyraja; species Amblyraja radiata. Next base: position 68,520,292 of record NC_045960.1, read on the forward strand.
ATTTATTTAACATTAGAGGATTAAAAAATCTCCATAATAATTTACATTGAAATTAGGGTGAAGGCAGGAAAGGGGGTTAGGATGGTGAGATAGATCAGCCATGATAGAATGGTGTAGACCTGATGGGCCGAAAGGCCTAATTCTACTCCTATCACTTATGACCCGACAAATTCACTTTCCTATGCGATAAATTTAATCAGTCTGCTGTGAAATTAAACTCACTGGCAATGTCAACCTATTATTCATAGACATGTAGAAACAAAGAACTGCAGATGCTGGTTTATACCAAAGGGAGACACAAAGTGCTGGATTAACTCAACAGATCAGGCAGCATCTCTGGAGGAAAAGGATGGGTGGCGTTTCAGACCTGAATCATCACCCATCCTTTTCCTCCAGAGATGCTGCCTGACCTGTTGAGTTACTCCAGCACTTTGTGTCTATCATTAATGGATGTATGTTTTCCCCATTGCAGGAGTGTGGATTGGTGAGGAATTGTGGAAGGTCTTAGAGAGAGAGGTTGATCAGTTAATACAGAAGGCAGGAATGTTTATATCCTGAGCATGCATGTTTTCTTTTGCCTGGTTCTGCCTAGATCTTCCCTCAGACAGGATTAATTCTGGATGGAGCCACAGTCCAAGAGCTGGGAGTGAGTTTGTGGGAAGATCAGTTGGAGTGAGGTGGCAAGGGCACTTTCCATGAAGACGGATCGTAATCCCTTCTCGTCAAAAAGGTCAGATTTGTGTGGGATCAGATATATTCTCCCTCCAATCTAAGGCAGCCCAGTAGTAAAGTTCTTGATGTCAAGAGGCAGGAATGCAGTGAAACCTTTGGGGAATGGTGCATTATCCCTGCTCCTTCTGGGAAAAGCTATGTTGCTTTTTCAGAATGGAATTTGCTTCAGCACACTGAGCTGAATTAAATCAGTAAAGAAGTTTAAATCATGGGCCCTTGATGCTATTATAATATCAAAGGGTAAATCTGCCTCTTGGAATGTGTGCTGGCTAATCATCATTTTACTTCGGAGTCACGTGAGTGACTACGTGAAGTACCCTGCCAGGACGCATGCGTGTCATATCGCTACACGCATTGCAACGAGTCACAGCAGGAGGAACGACGTTCCCTTAGCGGCAGAATTTGAAAGCCGGGAACAGCAGGTAAGGAGACTCTGCGTTCCTTCCACTTACCTTACAGGTGGAGACATGGACCAGATCCACGAAGGCTGCGGAAAAGCTGGCGGGGGAGAACCGCGGAGTTCCGGGCAGCCGGCAGCAGCAGCCAACGGCACGCCAATCTCCCGAAATGGGAACAGCTGTGCCCGACTTCGCTCCCGCACTGGCCACGGCCGGGCGGTAGAGCGAAGCAAAAAACTAACAGAGTCGTTGACTCCGATGAGTCCGACTCTGAATAGCCGCGAGCGGCCAGTGCCCGAGAGCATTGGGGCCGGTTGGAGCGGCTTCAGGAGCAGCCGCGAGAGGCCAGTGCCCGTGCGCATTGGAGCCGGTTGGAGCGGCTGGGAGCGGGGAACAAAAGCAGCCGCGACAGCCAGTGCCCGTGAGCATTGGAGCCGGTTGGAGCAGCTGCAGGATCAGGAACAGCCGTGAGCGGCCAGTGCCCGAGAGCATTGGGGCCGGTTGGAGCAGCTGGGGGAACAGGAGCAGCCGCGAGTGGCCTATGCCCGAGAGCATAAGAGCCAGTAGGTGCGGCTGCTGGAGGAAATACTCCAAAGTGGCAGGCTCCGGGAGATGGAGGCTAGCCACAGTGGGCAGTTAGTAAGCCCCACAGCAGCACCTCTTGTGGGGCTGCACAGTGTTTCTCCCTCATCAGAGGGGAGCACGGAGGGTCAATTCTGGGCTGACCCTGAAGCGGGGAGTGATCAACATACCCCTAGTGTGCCTGGGGTGAAAGAAAACATGTTGGATATGGTGTCCCAGTTTATCCAACCTGACCAAACTGGCCTAAACCTGGAGCCGAAAATAGCGGCAAGCATTGACTACATGTCTTTTAACCAACTACAGGGACAGGCATTATCGGACACCACGGCACGACACTTACCACCAGGGAACTGCAAGTCGCTAAATGTTCCCAGTGTCAACCAGTGCATCTGGAAACATGTCGGGGCATCAATTAGAACCAGGGACTTAAAAATACAGAAAGTCCTAACAGTCCTAACAGCAGGAATTACGGCTTTTGCCCGCACATTGAATGAGCAAAACATGACCCAAGACCACCAAGATGCACTGGCTTTCCTGTGCAACTCACAATACGAGTTAAACAATATTAGGAAAAGTGCTATCCAACCGGCTTTAGACCCCAAATTTGCAGGCCTCTGCAAACCTGGAACCTCCAAACCATCAATACTACTATTTGGAGGGGATTTATCAAAACAAGTCAAAGAACTTGACGAAGAGGCGAAAACCCTGGGGCTCATAAAAGCAGCATCCAAAAGCTACTACGGCCAAAAACATCACCCTTACGCACCCACCAGTCGGCCAAGACCAACTGGAGAAAGCGCAAAAACCAGGAACACCTAACATCGGTCTCTTTTAGGCCATGGCCCAGACCGACCTTCCTGGAAAATGCCCAAGCCCTCAACACCAACCCAACTACAGACACAGACAAAGCCGCCTCAACGTCCACGGATGATGCCGAAGAAATAACACACCTACCACTGGTAACCATGGAGGTAGGTGGGTCTGGTTCCTTAAGAATTAAAGGGAGCATGGAAGTTGGTGGGAGATTACGATATTATTTGGATGCATGGAATAACTTAACTACCGACACCTATATTCTAAGCAGTATCCAGGGTTATACCATAGAATTTATACAAAAACATAACCCTCCAGTTCAGCATGTACCGAACCGAATGTTCGTGCTCACAGGCATAGAAAAATCTAAAGCACATGCTGAATTACAACGGCTATATAAAAAAGGAGTAATTGAGAAAACCCAACACGAATCACCGGAATTCGTGTCCAACATCTTTATAAAAAACAAGAAAGATGGTGGTTGCCGCATCATCATCGATTTGACTACTTTGAATACCTTTGTACAATATATTCATTTCAAGATGGAAACCTTTGTTACTGCTAAGCAATTGATTTCCGAAGGCTACTACATGGCAAGCATCGATTTAAAAGATGCTTACCATACAGTACCCACAAGAGGTGACCACAGATGTTATTTAAAATTCAACTGGATGGGTCAGCACTGGCAATACAGGGCACTACCTAATGGCTTAACATCAGCCCCAGGCTGTTCACAAAAATGTTGAAACGAGCCCTAGCGTTACTGCGGAAACAAAAACACATGGTAATGGCATATCTAGATGACATACTTATTGTTGGCAAAACTTTGGAATTGGCTAAACAAGCGGTAACAGCCACAAAACAATTGTTTGAAAAACTGGGGTTTATCATCCATCCAGTTAAGTCTAAATTAACGCCTTCAACAAAAATGGATTATGTGGGGTTCACCATTAACTTAGTTCTCATGTCAGTGACTTTGCCGAAAGAAAAGGTTACAGCCTTAATAGAGGCTTGTAGCGAAATCATTGACATCACCAAACCATCCATTAGACTGGTAGCTAGAATAATTGGGACGATAGTGGCTGCATTTCCAGCCACACAATTCGGACCTTTACACTATCGAAATTTACAGAGAGCAAAAATAAGAGCACTCAAAATTAATGGTGGCCATTTTGACAGACCAATGAAGCTACCAACAGAGGCCATAATGGAACTAAAATGGTGGGAACATAACATCAGGTATTGTTCCAATCCAATAATTATCAGCAACCCGTCTATGGTACTACAAACTGATGCCAGTGCACTTGGTTGGGGTGCTACCAATTCCATCTCCAGCTGTGGAGGGAGATGGAATGCACAGGAGGCATCATTATTACAAACACTGGGCATAAACTACCTGGAAATGTTAAGTGCATTCCATGGCCTTAAGTCATATTGTTCTGGGTTAAATCACCAGCATGTTCGACTACAAATTGACAACACCACCGTGGTAGCATATATCAACCTTATGGGTGGAAACAAATCGACATCATGTGACAATCTGGCCAACACAATTTGGCAATGGTGTATCCAGAGAGATATTTGGATATCAGCTACCTACTTACCAGGTAAACTAAATTTAGTGGCAGACACCAGGTCACGCACATTCAATGAAAACACTGAATGGATGTTGGATAAAAATGTATTTGCTGAAATTATAGCATGGTATGGAACACCAGATATCGATCTTTTCGCATCCAGGCTCAATCACCAGTTATCAAATTATGTTTCATGGGAACCAGACCTGGGGCAGCGGCAACAGATGCATTTTCGCTGCATTGGGGGGGAAATTGTTTATTTATGCATTCCCTCCTTTCTGCCTCATCAGTCGGGTATTAAGGGAAATACTGCAAGACTCTGCGTCTGGTATTTTGATAGTACCCGATTGGCCTACTCAACCATGGTTCCCGGTGATACTAGACATGGTATTAGAACCATGCATCACCATCCATCATAGACCTAATTTACTGGTCCATCCGGTAACAAAGGAAAGATCACCCACAGATCTATGAACATCCCGTCTGTTCTGGAATTCCTGGCAAGCCTCCATTACGATGAGAGGCTCAGTCATAGTGCCATCAACGGCGTCAGAAGTGCTCTGTCAACATACCTGTGGCAAGGAACAGAGCGGCATTCTGTTGGGACACACCCTGGTAACCAAACTCATGAGGGGCATTTTAATGTTAATCCCCCAAGAACCAGGTACTCCCAAATATGGGATGTGAGCATTGTACTGACCATGTTAAGAAACTGGTCTCCAGCTACAGCTCTGTCCCTACAGAAACTGACTATGGAAACAGTCATGCTGATGGCCTTGGTCACGGCACAAAGGGTCCAGTCACTACAGAACCTAAGGCTGGACAACATGACTATTTCATCTGGAAATTTAACTTTTCACATCAATGAATTAGTCAAACAGAACCGACAGGGGTCAGCAGGCCTAAAAACAGAATTCAGGGCATACCCGACAGATGATCGTCTCTGTATTGTAACACACTTACTATTATATATGGAGTATACTAAGATCATCAGAGGGAAAGAAATGTCACTTTTAATCAGCTACAAACAGCCACTCAAAACAGTGACAGTCCAGACCATCTCTAGATGGCTAAAACAGGTCCTAATAAGGCTGGAGTAGACACTAGCATTTTAAATCTCACTCCACCAGGGCTGCCGCTACATCGGCAGCTATGAAGTTGGGGGTTTCCTATGGACCAAATCCTCAAGACAGCAGGATGGTCAACGGAGAAAACTTTCCATGATTTTATAACAAACCAGTCATTAAACCTGGAACATTTGCAGAAACAATTTTAAGTTCTGTAATATAATTTACCCCATAAATAGGGGCTATAATTTGGTGTTAATGTATTTATCGTTGGGTTTTCAATATCGTATTGATGTCTAATGATGTTAACACTATTCTCCCCATAATCAAGGCAGATGTGATGCATGGACTCGTTTCCACGGCATGAAATCACAGAGCTTTAAAATCTTCACGTAGTCACTCACGTGACTCCGAAGTAAAATAGTAAGATTAAATGAGAATTTACCAGTTTGAAGTTTGATCGTTATTTAATGAGGAGTAACGTTGAGGGATTACGTGCCTTCCGCTCCCACCCTTGATCATATACTCAACTGGTATCTCTTCTCTAATCTTACTATGTTTAGTCATTACCGTTATCTGTGATTTCACACCGCTGCTTTGAAGAATGACACGCATGCGTCCTGGTGGGGTTCTACACGTAATGCCTCAACGTTACTCCTCATAAAATAACGATCAAACTTCAAACTGGTAAGTTCTCGTTTAATCTTACTATTATATCTATATTCTTTTAAAACTCTGTGTGTGTGTGTGTGTGTGTGTGTGTGTGTGTGTGTGTGTGTGTGTGTGTGTGTGTGTGTGTGATTTTGCCTTTGTTTCACATCTCCTCAAAAACCCGATGCCAAAAAGGTTACATTTTTACATATTGTGGTAGAGATTTACCTAATGATTTCAAAATCCCCTCATATGTAAATTTGGTTAATTATTTCCTGAGTTTTTCACTAAAATTGTTCACAAGTCTGACATTTTTTTCAAATCTAACCGCTGACCAGCTGATGACATCACAATGACTTTGCTCGTGGCCCGCCCCCCCCCCCCCCCACCCCCCCCCCCCCCCCAGCTCTGGATTAAAGCAGCTGCTGTCAGGTCCCCCAGTTCTTCAAAAGGCGCAGCCCACTCACTCGCCCGACTCTCCTCCTCCTTTCCCCCCTCCTCTTCTCACCCCCTCCTCTCTTTCCCCTCTCCTCTCCCCCCACATCTTCTCTCCCCCTCCTCTGTCCCCACTTCCTTTCTCCCCACTCCTCTCTCCCCACCTCCTCCCCACCTCCTCTCTCCCCATATCCTCTCTCCCCTCTACTCTATCTCCCCCTCTACCCCCCCATGCCCCCTCTCCCCCTCCTCTCCCCCTCCCCCTCTCCCCCTCTCTGCCCCTTCTTCTCACTCCCCTTCCCCCCTCTCACCCCCTCATCTCTCCCCCCCTCATCTCTCTCCCCTTCTTTCTCTCTCCCCCTCCTCTCTCTCTCTCCACCTCCCCCTCCCCCGCTCCCCCTCTCCTCTCCCCTCCCCATCTCCCCTCCCCCTCTCCTTCCCCATCCCCCTCTCCCTCCCCCTCTCCCCTCCCCTCTCCCCTCCCCACTCCCGCTCCCCACTCTCTCCCTCCTTCCCGCTCTCTCCCCCTCCCCTTTCCAGCACTCCCCCTCCCCCTCTCATGTCCCCCTCCCTCCCCTCTCCCCCTCCCACCCTCTCCCTCTCATCCCCCATCATCCCTTTCCCCCCCTTCACCTCCACCCACCTCCCTTCCCCCCCAACTCCCCCATTTCCCCACTCCCCACTCTCTCCCCCCTTCCCCCCTCTCTCCCCCTCCTCTCTCTCCCCCTCCCACCTCTGCCCCCCTCCAGCCCTCCTCCACTCCCCTCTCTCGCCTCCCCCTCTCCTTCCCCCTCCCCGTCTCCCTCCCCTCTCCCCTCTCCCCTCTCCCCTCTCCCCTCTCCCCTCTCCCCTCTCCCCTCTCCCCTCTCCCCTCTCCCCTCTCCCCTCTCCCCTCTCCCCTCCCCACTCCCCACTCTCTCCCTCCTTCCCCCTCTCTCCCCCTCCTCTTCTCCCCCCTCCCCCTTCCAGCACTCCCCCTCCCCGTCTCCTGTCCCCTCCCTCCCCTCTCCCCCTCCCACCCTCCCCCTCTCATCCCCATCATCCCTTTCCCCCCTTCACCTCCACCCCCCTCCCTTCCCCTTTCCCCACTCCCCACTCTCTCCCCCCTTCCCCCCTCTCTCCCCTCCTCTCTCTCCCCCACCCACCTCTTACCCCTCCAGCCCTCCTCCACTCCCCTCTCTCCCCTTCTCCCCTCCACTCCTCCCCCCCCCCCCTTTTTTCTCACAGAGAGTGGTGAGTCTGTGGAATTCTCTGCCTCAGAGGGTGGCGGAGGCAGGTTCTCTGGATGCTTTCAAGAGAGAGCTAGATAGGGCTCTTAAAAATAGTGGAGTCAGGGGATATGGGGAGAAGGCAGGAACGGGGAACTGATTGGGGTTGATCAGCCATGATCACATTGAATGGCGGTGCTGGCTCGAAGGTGCCAAATGGCCTACTCCTGCACCTATTGTCTATTGAGATTTAAACCCATGATCTTCGAACTTGCTTTGTGATTTCATTGACAGTTTGCGAACATTCCAAGGACCTTTTGGTTCTTACACCAACACCCCCATTGACTGATAAGAATCCCAAATCATAATGCAGTCAGATCATGAAGGTAGTAGCACAACTTTAGGCAAGACTGTGACCATGTTATGGGTAATATGTTTTTGCAAGTTGAGCACTTGTCACTAAGACTTCCCAGATTAACCATCACCCAACATAATCAAGTGGCCTTTCCCACCAATACCTCTCACTGCCCTATCCCTACCAATTTCTTACATTACTTTGCGACAGAACGAAGGCTTTGTGATCCCCTCTCCTGTGCAGTCCACTTTTCATTTGGTGAAGAGTGTTAAACTACCCTCCGTTTGACACCAATTTTTTATTAAATGTTTTCAGATTGGCAGAAAATTGATAATGTTTTCTGCTTTATATTTCTGACATCCAGCATCTTGCCTTGGTCCAAATTTTTGTTTGCTTCATAAATGGAAAATGTTCGCAGCTAGTAACTTAATATACATGTCTGCCTTTGTAAGATGGTTGTTGTAGATTTCAGGATGAAGTTAATAATATGAAACAATATTATGAAAATGCTGATGTTTCTTTTTTGCTGCACAGTGCGGCCCAACAATAGCAATACAATTAATTGTTGCTGGCCCTATACCAGTACATTTCATTGGGTTACTTCATCTTTGACAGCGTAAACCTAGTTCCAATTTACTCTCAATTGAAAAAGAGAACAGTGGAGGAACTCAGCAGGATTGCAAGCCTCTGCGAAGGGAAATATTTCCGGTCAATATTACAGGTCTAGACCCTTTTTCTCAATTGAAGAGTGTTGAGGAAGTAGGCAGTCTAAAGAAGTGTGAGGTAGCAAAATAAAACTTAGAAAAGCACAGCACAGGAACAGGCCCTTTGGCCCATGATGTTTGTGCTGAACATGATGTCAAGATAACCTAATCTCATCAACCTGACCATATCCCTCCATATCCCTCCATATCCTGATCCATATCCCTCCATATCCCTCCATATCCCTCCATATCCACGTGCCTACCTAATCACTCATAAACACCACTATCATGTCTGCTTCCTCTGTGTTCCAGGCATTCACCACCCACTGTGTTAAAAGAATTCCGCTCATCTTTAAACTTTAAAATATTACCAGCTGGAACCTAAGGATACTAAACAACTCGAATGAAACTTTATTCTTGTTTTATTAACATTCTCTAACAAATACTGTCTGTATAACTCGTTATCACATTCCACAGCCAAAAATGGACTCTAGTGGGCTCCACATTTCCATGATCATTGAAGCTATTTCTTCCATTCATTTGTCCCAAATACTGTCTATATCTCTCATTCCCTTTCGCCTGATTCTCAGTCTGAAGAAGGATCTCAACCCGAAATGTCACCTATTCGTTTTCACCGGAAACATTGCCTGACCTGCTGAATTACTCCAGCTGTCTTCGGTTTAACCAGCATCTGCAGTTCCTACTTCCACATTTTACTGTTCTATTGGTGGTTTGAAGAGAGTGATTAGAAGAAAGAATCTTTACTTTACCCTTTGGATTCAGACACCAATAACACAATGCATGTTATTCCAAGTTGTTTTAATTTTGGGATTTTTTGCTTGTGAATTTTAGTTTTCTGTATTATATTGTACAAAAATGCCGATCATTGTTCTTACCACTCTTCAAAAGTTCATTTGGATCAGATCCAAATGTTTTCTTTTCCAAAAATATCATACCCAACATTGTAACTTTTTTAATCATAAGTTAAATTCCTGATGTTCACTTCTTTGTTTAATCTTACTCTTATGCTAAAGTGATGTTTCCTTCCTGAAAGCATCTGGCCAGAGGTGTCGGCATTATTCCAGTTGGAAGGGCGTAAATTACAATGAATAGTACTCACTTTAAATATTAGCGCGTGTTTTGTCTGTGTGCTCCTCCCTTGAAAACGTTAAGTTCTCATTAGAGATAAATTAAGGGGGCAGACGAATAAATAGAGTACAAGCATTTAAAACATCGCACACAAACCACTGATTAGAAACTCTGTCCTGGTGTCTAACCAACACTTTAGATAACGGCCAAATGCCTGACTATTGGCTATGTTCTCTTCCTCTGCCAATTGAATGCACCTGATTGAACTTAAATCTATGAGAAAAGCTTTAATTGGCTAGCCCTTTATCTGTGTAGGAAGGAACTGCAGATGCTGGTTTAAACCGAAGATAGACACAAAATACTGGCGTAACTCAGCCGGACTGGCAGCATCTCTGGAGAGAAGGAATGGTTGAATTTCGGGTCTAAAGAAGGGTCTCGACCCGGAACGTCACCCATTCCTTCTCTCCAGAGATGCTGCCTGTCCCGCTGAGTTACTTCAGCATTTTGTGTCTACCCATACTAATTAAATAAATCTTGATCTTCACATATTCATATTCTGAGGCAGCCAAAGGCTGCGTGATCATGGCAACACTTTTTATGCTCAATATTGTCCCTCAATTACAACAAACCTCCCACTGGAGTAGAGATAATATACAGGACAAATGGGAATGTTCAATGCTTGTTGCCTCCACTGCAGAACAAAAGTCACTAACCTCAGTCATTGTGTTGTGATATACAGAAGACACATATAATGTGTTCCTCAGAAAATTGATGTTATTAAAAACAAACCACATTATGAAAACAATTGTGACAATGGGGGAAATGAGGTTAGGGGCCAGAAAGTTCCAGACTCACAATAATAGCAATTTTTCACACAAGATTTCCAAAAATAAAAATATTTTTAACAACAATGTATTTTTATTACTGCAAGCTAAAAATATTAAAGGGTGTATGTTGTACTGCTGTAGCTTTGGGAGCAACAGCAGGAGGATATTAGCAAGAGATAAGACTGATTGGCTCTAGCCCGAGTGGGAGGAGAGAAGTGAGTCAGAGGGGTGAAAACAGTTTCAAACTGAGGAATTTGGTTTGTAAATTGGTAAATCAGGCAATTTATCAGTCAATTTAAGCAGGACGGCTCTTAGGGAACGGCAGTGAGTGAAGTGCCCTGCGAGAAAAGTGCGAGTCTTTCGCTCGAGAGTCTTCGGAGAGGAGACCACGCAATACGCTTGAGAGGTAGAGACGAAAGAAGGAGATGTCAGGCAAGCTGATTCAGTGCGATGCTTGCAGTATGTGGGAGGACAAGGACACCGCTGGTGCCTCTGGCTGCTACAAATGTGAGAAGGGCATCCAGGTAGAGCTCCTGAAGGACCGTGTTGGGGAACTGGAGAAGCAAGTGGATGACCTCCGGTTCGTCCGAAAAACGGAGTCGTTCCTCGACAAGTCCTACAGTACGATTGTTACACCTAAGGTACTGGAAGAGAGAAGGTGGGAGACAGTGAGAACGGGAGGGAAGCATGGAATGACAACATCCCCGGGTGTTGTACCTCTTGTGAACAGGTTCGCCCACTTAGAAGCAGTCGGGACAGAAGACGTGTTTACACTGAGCGGCGGACAGGCTTGCGATGCGAATAGGGCTGTTGAGCCAAAACCAAAAAGGCCTAAGGCAGGCAACGCCATTGTAGTGGGAGACTCCATTGTGAGAGGTACGGACAGGGGTTTCTGCGGCAACAGACGGGATGCGAGGATGGTGTGCTGCCTTCCTGGTGCCAGGATCCAGGATGTCACGGACAGAGTGCAGAAAATCCTCGGGGGCGAAGGTGAACATCCGGAAGTGGTAGTGCATGTCGGCACAAACGATGTCGGAAAGAAGGGGATGAATATTCTGCAGCGTGACTTTAGAGAGCTCGGAAAAATGCTGAAAAGCAGGACCTCCAGGGTTGTTATCTCCGGTTTGCTTCCAGTTCCTCGTGCTGGCGAGAGCAGGAACAGGGAGATACGGGACCTGAACGTGTGGCTGAGGAACTGGTGCACGGGGCAGGGATTTAGATTATTAGATCACTGGGATCTGTTTTGGGGTAAGGGGGATCTGTACAAAAGGGACTTCAATCTACATATAGATTGGGTGAATCAAATTGGCAAGGGTGCTGAGGAAGAGGATTTCTTGGAATGTATGCGGGATAGTTTTCTAAACCAACATGTAGAGGAACCAACGAGAGAGCAGGCTATTCTAGACTGGGTATTGAGTAATGAGGAAGGGTTAGTTAGCAGTCTTGTTGTGCGTGGCCCCTTGGGCAAGAGTGACCATAATATGGTTGAGTTCTTCATTAGGATGGAGAGTGACATCTTTAATTCAGAAACAAGGGTCCTGAACTTAAAGAAAGGTAACTTTGAGGGTATGAGATGTGAATTGGCCAAGATAGACTGGCGATTGATTCTTAATGGGTTGACGGTGGATATGCAATGGAAGGCATTTAAAGACTGCATGGGTGAACTACAACAATTGTTCATCCCAGTTTGGCAAAAAAATAAATTAGGGAAGGTAGTGCATCCGTGGATAACAAGGGAAATCGGGGATAGTATCAAAACAAAAGATGAAGCGTATAAATTAGCCAGAAAAAGCAGCCTACCAGAGGACTGGGAGAAATTCAGAGACCAGCAGAGGAGGACAAAGGGCTTAATTAGGAAAGGGAAAATAGATTATGAAAGAAAACTGGCAGGGAACATAAAAACTGACTGCAAAAGCTTTTATAGATATGTGAAGAGAAAAAGATTAGTTAAAACAAATGTAGGTCCCTTGCAGTCAGAAACGGGTGAATTGATCATGGGGTACAAGGACATGGCAGACCAATTGAATAACTACTTTGGTTCTGTCTTCACTAAGGAAGACATAAATAATCTGCCGGAAATAGCAGGGGACCGGGGGTCAAATGAGATGGAGGAACTGAGTGAAATCCAGGTTAGCCGGGAAGTGGTGTTAGGTAAATTGAATGGATTAAAGGCCGATAAATCCCCAGGGCCAGATAGGCTGCATCCCAGAGTACTTAAGGAAGTAGCCCCAGAAATAGTGGATGCATTAGTGATAATTTTTCAAAACTCTTTAGATTCTGGAGTAGTTCCTGAGGATTGGAGGGTAGCTAATGTAACATCACTTTTTAAAAAGTGAGGGAGAGAGAAACGGGGAATTACAGTCCAGTTAGTCTAACGTCGGTAGTGGGGAAACTGCTAGAATCAGTTATTAAAGATGGGATAGCAGCACATTTGGAAAGTGGTGAAATCATTGGACAAAGTCAGCATGGATTTATGAAGGGTAAATCATGTCTGACGAATCTTATAGAATTTTTCGAGGATGTAACTAGTAGAGTGGATAAGGGAGAACCAGTGGATGTGTTATATCTGGACTTTCAGAAGGCTTTCAACAAGGTCCCACATAAGAGATTAGTATACAAACTTAAAGCACACGGTATTGGGGGTTCAGTATTGATGTGGATAGAGAACTGGCTGGCAGACAGGAAGCAAAGAGTAGGAGTAAACGGGTCCTTTTCACAATGGCAGGCAGTGACTAGTGGGGTACCGCAAGGCTCAATTCTGGGACCCCAGCTATTTACGATATATATTAATGATTTGGACGAGGGAATTGAATGCAACATCTCCAAGTTTGCGGATGACACAAAGCTGGGGGGCAGTGTTAGCTGTGAGGAGGATGCTAGGAGGCTGCAAGGTGACTTGGATAGGCTGGGTGAGGGGGCAAATGCATGGCAGATGCAGTATAATGTGGATAAATGTGAGGTTATCCACTTCGGTGGCAAAAACAGGAAAGTAGATTATTATCTGAATGATGGCCGAGTAGGAAAGGGGGAGATGCAACGAGACCTGGGTGTCATGGTACACCAGTCATTAAAAGTAGGCATGCAGGTGCAGCAGGCAGTGAAGAAGGCGAATGGTATGTTAGCATTCATAGCAAAAGGATTTGAGTATAGGAGCAGGGAGGTTCTACTGCAGTTGTACAGGGTCTTGGTGAGACCACACCTGGAGTATTGCGTACAGTTTTGGTCTCCTAATCTGAGGAAAGACATTCTTGCCATAGAGGGAGTACAGAGAAGGTTCACCAGACTGATTCCTGGGATGTCAGGACTTTCATATGAAGAAAGACTGGATAGACTCGGTTTGTACTCGCTAGAATTTAGAAGATTGAGGGGGGATCTTGTAGAAACTTACAAAATTCTTAAGGGGTTGGACAGGCTAGATGCAGGAAGATTGTTCCCGATGTTGGGGAAGTCCAGAACAAGGGGTCACAGTTTAAGGATAAGGGGGAAATATTTTAGGACCGAGATGAGGAAAACTTTTTTCACACAGAGAGTGGTGAATCTCTGGAATTCTCTCCAGCAGAAGGTAGTTGAGGCCAGTTCATTGGCTATATTTAAGAGGGAGTTAGATGTGGCCCCTGTGGCTAAAGGGATCAGGGGGTATGGAGAGAAGGCAGGTACAGGATACTGAGTTGGATGATCAGCCATGATCATATTGAATGGCGGTGCAGGCTCGAAGGGCCGAATGGCCTACTCCTGCACCTATTTTCTATGTTTCTATGTTTCTATGTTGTGTTGTTTTAAAAGTATCTTTGCATAAGTGTCCATAGGTGTAAATCAGCATCTGCATTTCATTCCTTCACATTTTGTCAGTAGAAGTGTTTGCTTGTTAATTGGCCACCAGAGTTAAAGAAGCCGCCGTGCTCATCAGAGACGATTGTGTCAGATTACTGTGGGAAAATCTTTTTTTCCTGGACTTCTTGGAAAATTTGGGTATTGATAACGGGCCTAGTCATGACTTCCAATATGCCAGTAAAACCTTGAGGACATGGCTATTTGAAGATCAAGATCTGTACCTCAGCACCCAGGTCATGGTCTACCAGGTAGCTGCAATCCATGCCCACCTATACATTTGAGAAACCTAGGTCATCTCGCAGCTATAATGCTATCTCAAAATCGTCTGGATCAATTAGAAGAATAAGCAAAGCAACATCCAGGTCATCTCACTGGGTAACATTGCCAAAAGTGGGGGTCAAATCTCTGATGTGCGGGCATATTTTCTCCTGTCTGACACCAGCTGTCTGAAAGAGGACGACTGCTTCGAGCTCGCTAATGTCGAGGATTTCAGGAGGTCAATTGAAAACAAAATTGTAACCTCCTCACTGACTCCTGAGAATCCCTTGCCCGTTATCAATTAAAATAGAAGAAACAATGCATCACTTCTCAAGTTATTCACCCATCCTTTCAAGCAGGTCGCACAACATTGGTAGATCCAATATGGGACATATGTCCCTCAAAAGACATACGTTATTCCCCTTATCATGTATCTCTACACTATAGACGGCTCGGTCGTAATCATGTATAGTCTTTCCGCTGATTGGTTAGTACGCCAAAAAAGCTTTTCACTGTACTTCGGTACGTGCCAATACATTAAACTAAATAAATCTAATCTGAAGTAAACCTATTTGGAATGGAAGCATGTTATTTACCATCCTGAGGGACTGCTATAAACGTCAAACCAGATGGTGTCCTGTGCCATGGAACTCGTCTTAGCCCCTCCTGCCTTGCACTGTCTCTATGAAAGTAACTGCAGCCTTAACTCTATGTAATCGATCAGCTGCATACACCATTCCCCTCCCATCATATTGTTATGAAATTAACATTGTGCAGTGACACTGGAAGCTCCACCTGCACTGAGGTATTCAAATGGCATTAATCCATAAACACTAAACACAGGTCTTCAGAACGGATAGATTCTACTGTATAATGCTTCTTTTGGTTGCATTGCGACTCAATATTTATTCTTGTTTATCTGTGAGTACCAAACGGAAGTGTCGGAGGTAGGGCTACAAACAATGTGTACCAACAATATGGGGCAGGATATGAGAGGGATACTGGGTGGAGATGGTTATTGATGAGGCTTCTGGACGAGGCCACAAGGTAGAGCAGGTTTCAAGAGCTGAAGGAACTCAAATGGACCTGTAACCATGCATATTACATTAAATTATTATATATAAGAGAAAGGCAAAAAAGAAAGCATAATGTACAATTTATCAGTTACTATTCCTGAAATCAAACTATTTTCGAAAAGCAGTGAGGCCCTCAAAGTTTTTACATTCAGAAGTAAACTCTATAAGCAACATTCTAGACCATTCAGAAAAAAATAGTTAAGTATTTTTTTAAAGAAAGTTGTTCATACATTTATTTAATGGATTAAACATTTTTTCCCCCCAGAGTGCAGAAAGTGGATTCATATTCTTCCTGTCTACTCTTATACAATGACAGATCAATGTCAACTGATATTGTACCCATGGACTTGGGTTGAAAAGATCGGACTAGGCTTGACATGAACTGGATCTGGATCTTGTGGATCAGTGTCTGGCTTCCGCACTAAGTAGATATGGTGTGGGGTGGATGTGGTTGCCAACCTCCAATATTCAGCTGAGTTCCAAAGTGCAATACTTCAATAGTACGGGTGTCAAGGGTCAAAGGGAAAAGGCAGGAGAATGGCGTTGAGGGGAAAGATACATCACACATGATTAAATGGCGGAGTAGACTTGATGGGCCAAATGGCCTCATTCTGCTCCTAGAACTTATGAACTTCCACCTTAGATAGAAGTTGTGTGATGTCAACAGACATGTATTTTGGAGGCATTGGGCCACTCTTGGGATTTTGCACAAAAACTGATGCCACATATAAATATATATTTTTCATTCTTTTTTTTAAATTATTTTTATTAGAAGCGTAAACACGTAATAGCAACACAGTTTGTTTATCAATTACATTCATACAAAGCTTCTGTTCTTTTTATAGAATTTTTTGAAAGATAGAACTGAAAAGAAAGGTCTATAAACTAATAGAGAGGGAGGGATAAAAAAAAGATCTAATTTTATGAATTGTTTTTTCCTGATCTAACTTGCGAAGTTGATGAGCAAGCAATTTTTGTGGTTTATCACCAAATTCAAATTGTAATTGTTTAGTATGTTGATAAAGTTTTATAATTTGTTCTGACTATATGTGATTTAATTTATATTTAAGTGCAGCAGTTTTGTTATGTTTTATCATAGAGGGAGTTGTCGCATTTTCAATATCTAATTGCTTTATTTCCATTTCTAGTTCATATTGTTTAGCTCGGCTCTTTTTATTATGAAAGGCTTGGGAGGAGATAAGCGCTCCTCGTGCAAATGCTTTAAATGTTTCCCTCAGAAGGGAGACAGGGGTTTCTGGGAGATCGTTCATCTGAAAGAATATATTAATCTGTGTTGTGAGGTATTCGCAGCACGCTTTATCATTTAGAATTTGATTGAGTCTCCAGTTTCTGCTTCTTATCTATACCTTTTAATTTACCCATGAATGTTAAAGGTGCATGATCCAAAATTATAATAATATGATATTTTGAATTGTATGTTTATGGGATAAGTTTGGAGTCCACTAAAAAATAGTCGACTCTTGAATAAGTTTTATGTACTGGTGAGTAAAATGAATATTCTCGTCCAGTAGGGTTTTCTATTCTCCAGACATCTTTAATATTGGTAGTATTAATATATGAATTTAATAATTCACTTGCCTTGGATTTTATTTTCCTTTGATGATCTATCTAAATAAGGGTCTAATGTGCAATTTAAGTCTCCACCAATTATCAGGTTGTATTGTGTAAGTTCCGGAATAGTATTAAGTGTTTTCTTAAAAAAACAGTGGGTTTTTGGACCATAAACGTTAAGGAAGATCACTTTTTCTGAATATAATTCACCTACCAATATAATATATCTACCATCAATATTCGCAATAGTTGACACATGTTTAAAAGGTATACCCTTACGGATTAAAATTGCAACCCCTCTAGGCTTATGGGAGAATGAGGAATGATACGTTTAGCAATCCATTTTGCTTTCAATCTATGTTGTGCTTCATTTTTAAGATGAGTTTCTTGAAGGAATATTATATCAGATTTGAGTGATTTTAAGTGTGCTAATACTTTACCTCTCTTAATTGGTTCATAAATATCCTTGACATTCCAACTACAAAATGTAATTCCTTCACCCCCGATTTTCATATTAACATCCTGCATCTTATGGATAGGGTGGCCTATAAAGAAGCAAATGGTTCAACACTTTGAATCTGGTATTCCACCCGAACACAGGATCGATGAATTTAAAATTTGATAGATCTTCATCTCGAACATACCTCCTTAAAAAATTCTTATAATTAAATTTAACATTTATATAATTAAAGCTAAGATAGGTAGATAGAAGGTTAGTAGGGTGATAAAAAGATAGAAAAACTACAACTACAGTAAGTTTAGTTAGTGATAGCCACAGTAGCGTGGCTAAAATTCTAAGGACTACCGTAGCCTTGTTAAAAAATAATATTAGCTCCGTGTTTTAAAAGACAAAAAGATCTCAGTAATAACAATTTGTAAAAAGGAGGGAAAAAAGAGAGAATTAGGTCTGAAGGATTTTTAATCCGGTGATGGGAAATTTTTTATTAGTCAAAAATATTAGTTAAAAAAATATTAGTCAAATATTAGTCAATTATTAACAAAGAAATATATATATATATTTTAATATAATAAAATGAAATACCTGCACTAGGTATTAATTACATTTCTTATTTGTAACTAACTCTAAAAATATCTTACTAATAATAATTAATAATAGTTAGTAATAATTAGTAATATTTACTACTAAATAATAATCGTAGTTGTAAATTAATAACAAGATAAGTGCTCAACTATAATTTAAGTATAACAACAAAGTTCCATTTGTTCTATGCCAAGCGTTGACCCCGTGGAAATGTTGTTCATCACTCCGATGATTCCTCAATGTGCTGGGTGAACTCAAATGCTTTCTTGTGATCGCTAAAGAAGTGTTCCTTATGCTTGTAGGTAATTCGGAGTTTTGCAGGATACAATAGTCCAAATCTTAGGTCAGAAATCTTCCTGAGAATTCCTCTTGTCTCGTTGAAAAGCGCTCTTCTCTTGACAACCTCTGTGGGATAGTCTCTGAAAATACAGATATTGTCACCTTCAAATGATAGGTTACTGTTGCCGGCAATTTGCGACAAGATGTCTTCCAAAACGTGGTCATAATGCACCTTCAATATCAGATGTCTTGGGGGGGCATTAGTGTTCTGACGTGGTCTCAATGCCCTATGTGCACGATCCAATAGAGGCTTTTTAATCTAAATTTAAAACCTTTTGTAGATGATCGGCAGCAAATTCACAAGGGTTTTTATTTCCCTCTCTGCCTTCTTTGATTCCCACGATTCTCAAGTTCTGACATTTCGAACGTCCCTCCAAATCAATACATTTTTCAGAGATTTTATTCAGTAATTCTGATAAATGCTTGGTCTCAGTTAAGACCCTTTCCGTAGTGTCAGCACTTGCCTAGGGTGGAAGATTGCAACCTTCACGTGGTCCGCTCTGTTTTGACGAATGCAATCAACCTGGCGTGCACAATCAAGTAAGATCAAATAGAACAAGTTGTCCAACAACTTTAGGCTGTGCACGCCATACGCAAGAAGAAGAAGCACTTGTCTGAGCAATTGACTCTAATTCAGTTATAGCTGTAGTATGCTGATTTACTATACTGATAACTGGATCCAACTTAGAATTAAGCTTGGATTCCAATTTATTAAATTTAGCGTTTACCTCTTCCATAAGTCGGTTTATTTTTCCACTTATTTCGTCCTTCCAGGTAGACAATTCTTCCAGAATTTTAGTATGGACAGTCCGAAATGAATCTGATATTTCTTGTTTAAAAATTTTCAGTTCTTCCCTTATGACAGATATTTCTTCTGAAATAATGTTACGGAACTCGTCCATTCCGTTTTTTTTAGGTCTTACCTTCTGGCCCTGTTTAGAAATTTCTTCTTGGGACGACGCTGAAATTGAGGTCAAGGCTTCATTCGTTCCTACTTCTTCCTCCAGTCGTTTAACCTGGGTTTTCCTTGTCTGTACTTTCGGGGGAGTTCTTTGAGTCGACATTAAACAACCGTCGTCACGGTTTGATGACGTTGCTCACCCCTCAACACAAGCTGCCGGTAAGTTTTTCAGCAGGCCATCCCATTTTTTCTCCCTTTTTTTCGGCTTTTCCATGGGGCTAGCTGGCGCGTGGCTTACTCCAGCATAGCGCCACCGGAAGTCACATATAAATATCTTAAAGTTTGCAGTATTCAGATTTGAAATGGAAGCCTTGAACTGAATTGGATTGTTAGCAATCCTGGAGGAAGGAAACCCATAATAGGTATTTACCAACCAAATATATGCCCCTTTGAGTAATGAGTATTCCATATTTTCTGAGGAATTATACAATGATAATGAATTTCAGTTTAGTTTGAGATACAGCACGGAAACTGGGTCTTCTTTCCACCGAGTCCACATAGACAGCTCATTAACACTACCCGACACACATGAGGAACAATTTACATTTATACCAAGCCAATTAAACTATAAACCTGCATGTCTTTGGAGTGGGAGGAAACCAAAAATCTCGGAGAAAACACACGGGAGAACGTACAAACTCCATCCAGACAGCACCTGTGTTCAGGATCAAACCCGGGACCCGGGGCTCTGGTGCTGTAAGGCAGCAATACTACCACTGCACCACCGTGCCGCCCACTGCGTCACCATGCTGCCCACAATTGAATTGGATTGTTGGCAATCCTGGAGGAAGGAAACCCACAATAGGCATTCACCAACTATACATGCCACAGAAACATATAAACTTATAAAAGGATTGGACAAGCTGGATGCAGGAAACATGTTCCCAATGTTGGGGAAGTCCAGAACCAGGGGACACATTCTAAGAATAAAGGGGAGGGCATTTAAAAATTAGGTGAGAAAAAACTTTTTCACCTAGTGAGTTGTGAATTTGTGGAAATTTCTTCTACAGAAGGCAGTGGAGGCCAATTCATTGGATGAATTTAAAAGAGCTTTATTTAACATAACATTTAACATAACAAGATAGAGCTCTTGGGGCTAGCAGAATTAAGGGGTATGGGGAGAAGGCAGGCATAGGTTACTGATTGTGGATGATCAGCCATGATCACAATGAATGGCGGTGCTGGCTCGAAGGGCTGATTGGCCTCCTCCTCTATGTTTCTCGAATTCATTACCACACAATATAGTATCTATCCTTTAATTAGGTATGTGAGATAGGAATTAAAAAATTGTCGTTCTGCTTATGCAGTATTTCATTGACATCCAATGTTAATTTCAGTTGGCTTCTTTTCATCACATTTTTCAGTTTTTCAGTTCCTCGTGAGTTCACAGTAGCACAGGCCACTTCTTGAACTGTCTCTGCACTTTGGCTCAGACATTTTGCTGCACCCTCTATTTCTGAGTCACTTGAACTTGTTCCTGTTATTTTTCAATTGTCAAATTCCAAAGGTATTGCCATTTGGATGAGATTCCAAAGAGGTTTTGTGTCCCAGCAGGAAGTTGGGGAAAACTGTTGGAAGCTCTCCAGAGCCTGATCTTGCACAATGCCTGGTTTTACTTAAGAGCAATACTACCAGAAATAAGTGACAGCCCACTTTTAGACTGTAGATCACCCTAAACTCTTTCTGCCATCTATAAAGCACAAGAGAAGAGTGGGATAGAATACTTTCAACTTGTTTTTTGTTCTGAGAGATGGCACTGGCGTTTGGTAACATTTTGCCGACGGCTGGGTAAGATAATCCATAAATATACCCATTTTAAACTCCTAACATAAAGAAAAATGGCTCAAATTGATGCTGTAACTAGCAGGCTTCTGGATCATTTGACTGAATTAGCAATCCTACGATCACCCGACAGACAGAAAATCTGACCCCGTGATGCGCAAGCACAGTATGTACATGGAAGTGTTAGAGATGTCTTCAACATGCCTAGAAATGTTATTCTTCATCTAGATGGCCTCTTCCATGTGGTGGATGATCTTGGTCTCGGCCAAGGTGATGGCGGCAGGAGAGCGGGCGGCGGGCGAACGGCCCGGGATCGAGCTCCAGCTGCTCCTCCAGCTCGAGGGCGCTCCGCACCTTATCTCTAGAACACCTCGACAGCAAGGACTCCTACGTTAGACACCTGATTATCAACTATTTATCTGCCTTCAACACCATAACACCATCAAAACTCATCCCCAAACCACTGGGCTAGGAATCAGCTCGCCCTCTGCCACTGGATCATTGACGTTCTGATCTATAGACCTCGATCAGTGAAGATAGATGACAACATATCCTCCATAATAATTTGCAACACCAATGCCCTGCAAGCATGTGTTTTCTGTCCATGACTATGCTCCCTATACACTCAACACTGTACAGCCAAAAACAGCTCTAATTCCATCTATGCGTTTGCAGATGATACCATTGTGGTGGGCCGAACCACAAACAACGATGAGACGGAGCATAGGATGAAGGTAGAGAACTTAGTGACATGGCATGCAAACAATAACATCTCCCTCTATGTCGGCAAGATGAAGGAGCGGGTTAATGTCTTCAGGAAGCATCGTACAGCTCATGCCCCAATCTGCACAAATGGGGTGGAAGTGGAAAGTATTTATATATGGTGTATCTAATCTGACAATAGACAATAGGTGCAGGAGTAGGCCATTTGGCCCTTCGAGCCATTTGGCCATTTGGCCCTTCAATGTGATCATGGCTGATCATCCCCAATCAGTACCCCGTTCCTGCCTTCTCCCCATATCCACTGACTCCGCTATTTTGAAGAGCCCAATCTAGCTCTCTCTTGAAAGCATCCAGAGAACCTGCCTCCACCGCCCTCTGAGGCAGATAATTCCTCAGACTCACCACTCTCTGGGAGAAAAAGTGTTTCCTCGTCTCCCATCTGCCATCTGTTTGGATAGCATGCAAAACAAAGCTTTTCACTGTACCTTAGTACACGTGACAATAATAAACCTAAACCTAAATGCAGACCTGGATTGTTACCTAATATACCACATTAAACATTCATTCCCTCCATTACCAGAAAACATTCCCATAGTGTGTGCCATTAGTTTATCACTTCGTCAGAATAGCTTAAGTGAGTACATGTAATTAATTTTAACAGTAACAAATATAGTGCTACAGCAACAGAGAAAGTGCAGATAAAAGAAGTGTAAGGACACCAACAAGGTAGATGAAGAGATCAGAAGTTCATCTTTAGCATTTGAAAGAGTCCATTCAACAATCTGATAACCGCAGGGGAAGAAGCAGTTCTTCAATCTGATGGTTATGCACTTTCAAGCCTAATTATCTGTTGTCCGGCCGACTTTAAGCATAGTTGTCTATCATCAAGGAAGGATTCAATGGTCATTTAGAAAAATGTAATGCTATAAAACTAATTGAATATTATTTTATTAAAAGGATATATATGTGTCAAATTCTCTCGTGTTTTTTAAAGATATACTAAGTCAGTGGAGGGGAACTGTGGTCATAATATTCATAGGCATTTGCTAAGATGGCACATAAAAGACATGCACAAGTTAAGTGCTTGTGATATTGGGGTAATGATATTAATATGAATCAAACACTAATTATCATATTGCAGGCATAGGAACTGAAATAAATATTATTTTTCCTACTGGGAAAACATAATAAATGGAGAGTCCCAAGGATCAGTTCTTTACGCTCAATTATTTACTCTCTATGTTAATAATGTGCTGGAGAAGACAGAGTATAAGGGGTTCAGATTTGCTGATGGCAAACATATGCAATGATCAAATTGTGACTCTGCAACAGATTATAAATGCTTTCACTGAGCAGGTGAAAGTATGGAAAATTGTGTTTAATGCAGGAAAATGTGAGGACATGCACTTTGGTAGGAAATAAACCATTATTATCTAAATAGAGAGAGATTACAAATGGACAGAGGGAAATACAGAATAATCTGGATGTTCTGTGCATGGATACACAAAAGGCTAGCATTCAAGTGCAGGAGGTAATTTAAAAAGTGAATGACCTATTGGTCGTTATTGCAAGAGGGTCGATATTTAAAATAGATAAGTATTGTTACAATTGTACAGGATGTTGGTAAGGCCTTATCTTGAGTGCAATATACTCTGTTGGTTTCTTGATTTCTCTAACTTCAAGTAACCCTTGCATTCCCTCTCTCCCCATCCATCCCCCTCCCTAGTACTCTTGCTAATTTCACCGTTTGTACTCCTTCGTTATCACCTCGTCCACAGCCAACAATGTACCATTGTGTGCTCCACCTTTCCTGAGTCATCGATGTAGGCTCTGCTTTGTTCTGTACCTTCCCATACCTCTAGTGTCTCCATCCCTGACCCTCTGATGGTCTCGACCCGAAACATCACCTATTCCTTTCCCCCACACATGCTGCCTGGTCCACTGGGTTACTCCAGAATGTTGTGTCTGTCTTTGGTGTAAACTAGCATCTGTATTTCCTTCTTGTGCATATTATACTCATTTGGTTCCCTTATTTAGGATATACAAACCAAGGAGAGAAGATTCACAAGGATCATTTCTGGGATGAAACACAGAACACTATAGCTCAGGAACAAGCCGTTGGGCCTATGATGTCAGTGCCAATCATGATGCCCATATAACCTGCAGGTTGTCCAAATAACTAAATAAGTTTGAACTGTATCTGTGGAGTCCAGAATAATGGGAGGTATCCTCAGTAAGATACATTCAACCTTATTGAAACATTGAAGCAGGCGGTCGATTCACGGAGTGTTGGTGGCAGGAGCGGCCTGTGAACATTCTTTTTTGAACAACCTAGGAGCTTAACGGATATTATTTCACCGTGTTATAGACATTTCTTTAGTTCCAGCCATTGCTCCTCAACTTTCTCTGTTAACGTAAGTTTATGTTCATAAGTTATAGGAGCAGAATTAGGCCATCTAGCCCATCAAGCCTACCCCACCATTCAATCATGGCTGATCTATCTTTCCCTCCCAAACTCATTCTCCTGCCTTCTACCCATAACCGCTGACACCAGTACATTTTTCACACAGAGAGTGGTGAATCTCTGGAATTCTCTGCCACAGAAGGTAGTTGAGGCCAGTTCATTGGCTATATTTAAGAGGGAGTTAGATGTGGCCCTTGTGGCTAAAGGGATCAGGGGGCATGGAGAGAAGGCAGGTACAGGATACTGAGTTGGATGATCAGCCATGATCATATTGAATGGCGGCGCAGGCACGAAGGGCCGAATGGCCTACTCCTGCACCTAATTTCTATGTTTCTATGTTTCTAATGAAGAATCTGTCAATCTCCACCTTAAAAATATCCAAAATCAAAAGTATAATGAGACTAACTTTCTCTGTCTCTGAAGATGCAAGGAACTGCAGATGCTGGAAACTTGAGCAAAAGACAAAGTGTTGAAGGAATTCAATGGGTCAGGCAGCATTTGTGGAGGGAATTGACAGATGGCACTTTAGGTTGGAATATTATTCAGTCTTTTTTTTGCCTCTTTCTCGATTCTGATGAAGTGGATTTGACATGAAACATTAACAATTTATCGGTTCATGGGTGCTGCTTGACCTGCTGAGTTTTTCTGTCATTTTCTGTTTTTATTAAACATCTGGCCATTAGTTTGCTTCATCAAAGTAAAATATTGTGCAAAATTAGAAAGAATTGCTGACAACATACTTTCAACAGCCAGATTCCAGCTCGAGGCTATGCTTCCTGGCACATTATCAAACTATTCAGGTGACATGTACTTAGGATGATGATACATGCTGAGTATATTCTGTCAGGTTGTCACTTTGTACAATGTGGGCAGCAGCCTGAAGCTGAGACGGATCATTGCAGGAATGGCCAACCTTTCCCAGTTCAGGGATTGAGCAAGGAGATCTGTAATTGTCCCAAAGTGACAATTGGCCCATTCCTTTTACATATGAACCTTGCCACCAAGTATAGGTCTTATTGGGTATAGCTTTAAAGAGGTGGGCCCTCTATGGCCATGTCAAAAGCAGAATAAATGAGCAGTGGCAATCCACTCGAATAAAGAGGAGTCGAATTGGAAAATGACGCTGGGCTTATTTTCAACAGAACTTTATTGCGCTTACTTGTTGAACAGACGCAACAAAATTGCAAACATCAACCTTTATATAAGTAAACATATATAACCCCAACGAATTGCAATAATCATTTCAAGAGCAATTAATGAGGAAAGAAGTGTTATAATCATAAAATCCTATTACATAGGAGGTGCCTATTTGGCCCAATGTCCTGGCGCTAGATCTTTGCTAGCTCTCTCACTTCTCAATTATTTTACAACGGTTCAACAAATGTTACTAAATTAAACACATTCAGCAAAAAAGGCTGCAAAACATATTTAAATAAAGCTACTTCATTGGCCCCATACTGAAAGCAGAATTAAGCATTTACTCATAGAATTCACAATGGCTACTGTTTTGTGAATTCAGGTAACTTCATACAGTCTATTAATTTCCCCCTGAGATTTTCTGAGGATTTCTCCACCATTCAGACTCTGTGCAACTCCAAGATTATTATAAATCTATGGTGCACGGACATGGAAATCCAATTGGCCACTCAGTGAGTTCATGATACAATCAGTGGAGCCTCAGAAAACTTAAACTAAATTTTTAAAGCATCATGTAAAACTATCTTGACTACTCAGAAGCGATATATTTCTGTGATTCTCCTTCAATGTCACAAATTACTTTGACTTTCTGTGCCTCATTTCACTCCTCTTGGGCAATGGTCAAATTAGGTTTAAGCTTGTTGATAAAAATTGAGGTTTTATGAAAACCCATTCCCAATTTTATTTTTAACTGAAATTCCAGATCCAACTTGACCAATTGCAACATTACCTCTGCATTGCGACTGGCAATTTTACGTACATCTATATTACAATGAAAAGATACAACCAGTTCTTATTAGCATTATTTGCTGATAGAAACATAGAAACATAAAAAATAGGTGCAGGAGTAGGCCATTCGGCCCTTCGAGCCTGCACCGCCATTCAATATGATCAAGGCTGATCATCCAACTCAGTATCCTGTACCTGCCTTCTCTCTATACTCCCTGATCCCTTTAGCCACAAGGGCCACATTTAACTCCCTCTTAAATATAGCCAATGAACTGGCCTCAACTCCCTTCAGTGGCAGAGAGTTCCAGAGATTTACTACTCTCTGTGTGAAAAATGTTTTTCTCATCTCGGTCCTAAAGGATTTCCCCTTTATCCTTAAACTGTGACCCCTTGTCCTGGACCTCCCCAACATCGGGAACAATCTTCCTGCATCTAGCCTGTCCAACCCCTTAAGAATGTTGTAAGTTTCTATAAGATCCCCCCTCAATCTTCTAAATTCTAGCGAGTACAAGCCGAGTCTACCCAGTCTTTCTTCATATGAAAGTCCTGACATCCCAGGAATCAGTCTGGTGAACCTTCTCTGTACTCCCTCTATGGCAAGAATGTCTTTCCTCAGATTTGGAGACAATAACTGTACACAATACTCCAGGTGTGGTCTCACCAATACCCCGTACAACTGCAGTAGAACCTCCTATACACAAATGGGAACATATCACATTTATTTATATTGTTTCCTTATCATTTCAAACATGCTTCCTTTTCATATGGATCCAATGCAAGTTTTAATCGTTGGCACTTGTGAGAATGAAAAACTTACATGGTTACCTTCAAAAGCCAGTGATGTGGAACCAGGCACAAGGGCAGAGTAGCCTCCATATAAACTGAAAGCCTCCATGTTCATATGATCATCTTCCCCTTTCCATCATCAATGTTTACACAAAGGTAGCATGGTGGCTTAGTGGTAGAGTTTCTGCCTTACAGCACCAGAGACCTGGGTTCTCCCTGTGACCCGCGCTGGTTTTCTCCAAGATCTTTGGTTTCCGCCCACACTCCAGACGTACAGGTTTGTAGGCTAATTGGCTTGGTATACATTTTAAAAATAATTGTCCCTCATGTGTGGAGTAGTGCTAATGTGCAGGGATCATTGGTCGGTGCAGATTCGGCGGGCCGAAGGGCCTGTCTCTAAACTAAACAAGAATGACCAATGAAGAGAGAACAAAATAAGCAATTTATTTTTCTTCAGATAATCAATGGCCGACACAGATTTCCACAGAGACTAGCAGCATTGATCAGTGGATGGAGCGGGTTAATTAGGAAGGTTAATTTCCCATAGAGCAAATGCACTGAACTGTTCCCAATGAATCGTGCATTTATTTTAATTGTAGTTTGAGATCATAGGGTTTGTGACATAAATGTTCATTAACTATCCCATGATTACCATGTTACCTAAATAAATTCATCCTGTTATTTACACTATCGAGGTAAGTACTTCAATGTTTAAGTTAAATCCTGGATTTACTATTTGCAATAAACTAATCTGTATTGTTCCTTTTCTGTTCCAGCCTAAGAAGCTGCAGAGTGGTGTGGTCCCTGCCTCCAGAGTAACCAGCTGCAGAGTATCTCCCATTCTAAGTATCAACTGATGGAGATTTGTTGAGCAAACATGTTATTGGAACGTAAATAAATGAATGGTAAAAATCAGAATATCTAAACAATTACTCATGACTTTTGTAATTTTTCTGCAGAGCACTTTCATTTGGAGATTTTATTGGTCACATCACTATCTGAGAAGAGAGGTTTAGAAGAATCGGCATGTTCAAAGCAGTACTTATTGATGAAAGAATAATTCAACGTTCATTTAATTTTTGTTCTTGTTTTTGTGCTTGGTCCATCTATGAATAGATCAGAGCACATTCACATTTCACTGCATTCTGGTATTGTGTTTCTAATTGAGAAGGGGGAATTCCTGACTTTATCCATCCTGTCAAAGAAAATCCTAGTGGAAGGATAGGCATATGTGAAGTGAAGTCACTCCAGGCCAAAAAATAACTTACCAAGGCAAGATGAGTTTGTATATTGGATTGAATGGGGAATTGCTTCTTACTTGTATTGATGAACTGCAATTAATCAACTCTATTTCCATTTTAACGTAGCTTGTTTAAGAAGGAACTGCAGATGCTGGAAAATCGAAAGTAGACAAAAGTGCTGGAGAAACTCAGCTGGTGCTATATTGCCTATTTCCTTCGCTACAAAGATGCTGCCGCATCCACAAATTCCACAAATTCACGACTCTCTGGGTGAAAAAGTTTTTTCTCACCTCAGTCTTAAATGACCTCCCCTTTATTCTAAGACTGTGGCCCCTGGTTCTGGACTCACCCAACAATGGGAACATTTTTCCTGCATCTAGCTTGTCCAGTCCTTTTATAATTTTATATGTTTCTATATCATCCTTCTAAACTCCAGTGAATACAAGCCTAGTCTTTTCAATCTTTCCTCATATGACAGTCCCGCCATCCCAGGGGTCAATCTCGTGAACCTACGCTGCACTGCCTCAATCACAAGGATGTCCTTCCTCAAATTAGGAGACCAAAACTGTACACAATACTCCAGATGTGGTCTCACCAGAGCCCTATACAACTGCAGAAGAACCTCTTTACTCCTATACTGAAATCCTCTTGTTATGAAGGCCAACATTCCATTAGCTTTCTTCACTGCCTGCTGTACCTGTAAGCCAACTTTAAGTGACCGGTGTACAAGGACGCCCAGGTCTCGCTGCACCTCCTCCTTACCTAACCTAACCCCATTGAGATAATAATCTGCTCCCTTGTTTTTGCCACCAAAGTGGATAACCTCACATTTATTTATATTATACTGCATCTGCCACGCATCTGCCCACTCACTCAACCTGTCCAGGTCACCCTGCAACCTCCTAACATCCTCTTCACAGTTCACACTGCCACCCAGCTTTGTATCATCTGCAAACTTGCTAGTGTTGCTCCTAATTCCCTTGTCCAAATCATTAATATATATGGTAAACAGTTGCGGTCCCAACACCGAGCCTTGCGGCACTCCACTATCCACTGCCTGCCATTCTGAAAAGGACCCGTTCACTCCTACTCTTTGCTTCCGGTCTGCCAACCAATTTTCTATCCATGTCAACACCCTACCCCCAATACCATGTGCTCTAATTTTAGTCACCAGTCTCCCGTGCGGGACCTTATCAAAGGCTTTCTGAAAGTCTAGATACACTACATCCACTGGCACCCCTTCATCCATTTTACCTGTCACATCCTCAAAAAATTCCAGAAGATTAGTCAAGCATGATTTCCCTTTCATAAATCCATGTTGACTTGGAGTAATCCTTTTCCTGCTATCCAAATGCCCCATTATTACCTCTTTAATAATTGACTCCAGCATCTTTCCCACCACCGAAGCCAGGCTAACTGGTCTGTAATTCCCCGTTTTCTCTCTCGCTCCTTTCTTGAAAAGTGGGATAACATTAGCTATCCTCCAATCCACAGGAACTGATCCTGAATCTATTGAACATTAGAAAATGATCACCAATGTGTCCACTATTTCTAGAGCCACCTCCCTGAGGACCCTGGGATGCAGACCATCAGGCCCAGGGGATTTATCATCCTTCAGTCCCAATACTACCCTGCCTACCCAATACTATTTCTCACCTAATGAAAATTTATTTCAGTTCCTCTACCCCATTAGATCCTCTGTCCTCCAGTACATCTGGGAGATTGTTTGTGTCTTCCTTAGTGAAGACAGATCAGAAGTACCTATTCAACTCTTCTGCCATTTCCTTGTTAATAATTTCACCCGTGTCTGCCTTCAAGAGACCCACATTTCACTTTGCTACTCTTTTTCCCTTAACATATCTAAATAAACTTTTACTGTCCTTCTATATATTCCTAGCCAGCTTCCCTTTGTACTTCATCTTTTCAGCCCGTATTGCCTGCTTTGTTTCCTTCTGTTGTCCTATGAAAGTTCTCAATCCTCTAGCTTCCGGCTACTCTTTGCTGTGTTATACATCTTTTCTTTTAGTTTTATTCTATCCCTAACTTCTCTTGTCAGCCACGGTTGCCTCCTACTCCCCTTCGAATCTTTCTTCCTTTTTGAACTGAAATGATCGTGTGTCTTCCGGATTATGCCCAGAAATTCCTGACATTCCTGCTAGGATCCCTTTCCAGTCTACTTTGGACAACTCCCCTCTCATGCCTTCATAGTTTACTTTGTTCAACTGCATCACTGCCACTTCCGATTTAACATTCTCCTTCTCAAATTGCAGATTAAAACTAATCATATTATGATCACTACCTCCAAGCGGTTCCTTTACCTCGAGTTCTCTTATCATATCTGGTTCATTGGACAACACTAAATCCAGAATTGCCTTTTCTCTGGTCAGCTCCATTACAAGCTGCTCTAAGAATCCATCTCGGAGGCATTGTACAAACTCTCTTTCTTGGGGTCCTGAACCAACCTGATTTTCCCAGTCTACCTGCATATTGAAATCCCCCATCACCATAGTGGCATTACCTTTGTTACATGCCAGTTTTAACTCCTGCTGCAACATAAACCCTACATCCGGGCTACTATTTGGGGGTCTGTAGATAACACCAATTAGTGTCTTCTTGCCTTTACAATTCCTCAACTCAATCCACAGTGACCCTACCTTGTCAGTCCCTATGTGTTCCCTCACAAGGGACTGAATTCCATCCCTCACCAGCAGAGCTATCCCCCCTCCTCTGCCCACCTGCCTGTAGGATGTATAACCCTGAATATTAAGTTCCCAGGCCCGATCCTCCTGCAGCCACGTCTCAGTAATCCCCACAATGTCATATCTACCAACCTCTAACTGAGCCTCAAGCTCATCTACTTTACTTCTTATACTTCGCGCATTCATATACAATACTTTTAATTCCTTACGCATCTCACCTTTCACATCGATCCCTATTACACTTGGCCATACTCTCCTATCCCTTTGTGAGCTTCCTTTCCCGTTAATTCTGGGGTCATTAACCATCCCTTTACTCTCTTTCCCTTTAACTCCGTCCTTGACTATCCCATTTGACAACCCACCCCCCTTATTCAGTTTAAAACCACCCGTGTAACAGTGGCAAACCTGCCTGCTAGAATGCTGGTCCCCCACCTGTTAAGATGCAATCCGTCCCTTTTGTACAGTTCCCCCTTACTCCAAAACTGATCCCAGTGATCTAAGAATCTAACAACCCTGGAGATCCTGCTTTTCCGCATTTTTCCGAGCTCTCTAAAGTCACGCTGCAGAATAATCATCCCCTTCTTTCCGATATCGTTTGTGCCGACATGCACTACCACTTCCGGCTGTTCACCTTCGACCTTGAGGATTTTCTGCACTCTGTCCATGACATCCTGGATCCTGGCACCCGGGAGGCAGCACACCATCCTCGAATCCCATCTGTTGCCGCAGAAACCCCTGTCCGTACCTCTCACAATGGAGTCTCCCACTACAATGGCGTTGCCTGACGTTGGCCTCTTTGGTTTTGGCTCAACAGCCCTTTTTGCTTCGCAAGCCAATCCGCCGCTCAGTGTGATAACGTCTTCTGTCCCGACAGCTTCTAAGTGAGTGAACCTGTTCACAAGAGGTACAACACCCGGGGACGTTTGCATTCCAAGTTTCCCTCCCTTTCTCACCGTCACCCACCTTCTCTCTTCCAGTACCTTAGGTGTAACAATCTTACTGTAGGACTTGTCGAGGAACGACACAGTTTCTCGGACGAACCTGAGGTCATCCACTTGCTTCTCCAGTTCCCCAACACGGTCCATCAGGAGCTGTACGTGGATGCACTTCTCAAATTTGTAGCAGCCAGAGTAACCAGCAGTGTCCTTGACCTCCCACATACTGCAAGCATCACACTGAATCAGCTTGCTTGACATCTCCTTCTTTCGTCTCTCCCTCTCCAGCATTTTGTATAGCCTCCTCTCCTCAGCCTCCTCGCCGAAAACTCTCGAGCCAAAGACTCGCACTTTTCTCACAGGGCACTTCACTCACTGCCGCTCCCTAAGAGCCGTCTTGCTTATATTGACTGATAAATTGCCTAATTTACCAATTTACAAACCAAATTCCTCAGTTTTAAACTGTTTTCCCCCTCTGACCCACTTCTAACTCTCCTCTCACTCGGGCTAGAGCCAATCAGTGTTTTCTCCTGCTTCTCTTTGTTGCTGTTGCTTCAAAATTCACAGGAGCTCTGAGTGCTGGAGTAACTCCCCTTTTCTTCAAACATGTTCTGACCTGGACTCGCTAGTACAGCCACATGTGCTTCCTTGAGTTACTTCAACACTTTGTGTTTTACCTGAGTTACCAGCATCTGCAATTCCTTGTGTTGGAATTTCAAAACATTTCCTTTTCATGTGCCTGCTGCTGTCTAATAACGGGTCAATGGAATCTTTAACATCTTGCAACTAAATAACCAAACATATTAAAGAATTCTCGCAGTGAGGAAACTGGGAATTGTAATGTTTATGTATTCATCAAGGAATATGGAATATTTTTATTTGAACACTGTCCATGCAAACATTCTATAAAAGTGTATGTTAAAGCAGGAAAACAATGATGAAACTCCCATCTTGCAATCAAACTTTGCATTTACTATTACCAGTTATATTTACGTTTAGTTTTCATGATTCTCTTCAATGTATGTTTACTGGTGAGCACTTTGAAGTACTGATTTCTTTTCAATTTGAAATATCCAGGGGTCAGATTAAAAAAATTATAACAGCCACGACACCACAGATGTTAAAACATTAGATGAAAACCAAATGTCAAAATGCAAATACTGCTCAAAAATAATTACCATTCACTTCTTCAATGAAGCCAGTCTGTTATATTAGCCTGGCTTCAAAAACACTATAATCACAAGAAAACTACATATTTCAGATTACACACACTGATTAAAAGTAGAACTTGTCATCCTTATGCAAAAACAAAATTATTTCTCTTTACTTAATTACTGCTGAGGGAATTTATTTCTGACATTAATAAATATTTCTCCAGGCATTTTTCTCTGTGCTTTATCTGTTGGAGGATAGTGTGAAAACAGTAATAAAATATTTGCTCTGGCTTAGATGCAAGCATGAAAACATAGCCTGTAGGATAAATGGAAAAAGGAACTACTGGGTCAATAAAAGCCAATTTAAAATGTTAGAGACCAATTCCATGCGCTATGCTCCTTCTGCTTGTATGCAATAAACTAGTAGTTCTCTCATATATAAATAATGGTATGGAATGCCCAATATTTATTGCCCAATATGAGTTCCTAATAGGCCAAGAATCTTCACCTTGCACACAAACTTGGCAAATTTCCTAATATTACAATTTTGACATTGGTTGAATTAAGAGATACAAATCATGCATGTAGCCATGGACTGAACCTATGTCAGGACCGTTAAGTAGTCTGATAACAGATTCAGAGGTGAATAAGCTGCTCATGGGTCTGGTGGTACTTGCTTTCAAGCTTTTGGTATCTGGTGCTCGACAGGAGAGGAGACAAGTGGGAATGAATGGGGTGAAAAAAGTGTTTGATTATGTTGGGTGCTTTCGTGAGGCAGCGTGAAGCGGAGATTTGTGTGATGGACTGAGCAATATCTACAACTCTGCTATTTCTTGCATTCTTAGACAGAGCTGTTCCCAAACGAAGTTCTTATGCAACCCAATAGTATGCTTTCTAAGATGCATCTGCAGAAGTTGATAAGAGTTGGTGACATGCTGAACTTCCTTGTATTACTGAGGAAGTGGAACTGTTGGTGTTCTTTTTTGGCCGTAGCTTCAATGTGTTTGGTCCAGGACAAATTGTTGGTGATATTTGTGCCTAGGATCTTGAAGCTCTTGATCACTTCCACTTATTGTAATTGTAGCACGCACTACACCATGTCTCCTGATGTCAACAACTCGACCCCAGTTAAAAATAATGTCTCCTGCTGTTAGATATGAATTCTCCCCATTGTTCCAGTGACCTGCGTAGATTGTCTCCAGGTGCTCCAGTTTCAATAGACAATAGACAATAGACAATATGTGCAGTAGTAGGCCATTTGGCCCTTCGAGCCAGCACCACCATTCAATGTGATCATGGCTGATCATCCACAATCAGTACCCCGTTCCTGCCTTCTTCCCATATCCCCAGACTCCGCTATCATTAAATTCCTACCGCACTCCAAAGACGTACAGGTTTGTAGGCAAATTGGCTTGGTAAAATTGTAAATTGTCCCTAGTGAGTGTAGGATAGTGTTAGTATGCGGGATCAGTTCAGTTCAGTTTTAGTTTATTGTCAAGTGTATCGAGGTACAGTGAAAAGCTCTTGTTGTGTGCACCAGTCAGTGGAAAGACAGTACAATCGAGCTATTCACTGTACAGGCACATGATAAGGAAATAATGTTTAGTCAAGTCAAGTCAAGTCAAGTCACTTTTATTTATATAGCACACTTAAAAAACAACTCTCGTTGGCCAAAGTGATTTACATTGGTGGAGGTACTAATGTTATACAACAGTGGTTCATAGATTAGTGCAAGATAGCCAGTACCCGATCAAACATAGTCTGAGGGTCAACAATGAGGTAGATAGTAACTCAGTACTGCACTCTAGTTGTGGTAAAGATGGTTCAGTTGCCTGATAACAGCTGGAAAAAAACTGTCCCTGAATCTGGAGGTGTGAGTTTTCACACTTCTAGAAATGTTGCCCTATCGGAGAGGAGAGAAGAAGGAGAGAGTGGCTAAGGTATGACTTGTCCTTGATTATGTTACTGGCCTTGCTGAGGCAGCGCGAGGAATGAATTGAGTAAATGGAAGGGAGGTTGGTTTGTGTGATGGCCTGGGCTGCATCCACAATTCGCTGCAATTTCTTGCAGTCTTGGATGGAGCTGTTCCCAAACCAAGCTGTGATGCGTCCCAATAAAATGCTTCTTACG
This sequence comes from Amblyraja radiata, assembly GCF_010909765.2. NCBI lineage: Eukaryota > Metazoa > Chordata > Chondrichthyes > Rajiformes > Rajidae > Amblyraja > Amblyraja radiata. The sequence goes on from NC_045960.1 coordinate 68,555,649, forward strand.
GCGAATCTGTAGACGTTGGTGAGTGTTGTTGGGGATATTCCAAACTTCCTAAGCCTTCCAATGAAGTAAAGGCATCGGTGTGCTTTCTTGGTCATTGCTTCAATATGGGTAGTCCAGGAGGAGTTGTTGGTGATATTTATTTCTAGGTTAATTACTCCTAGGTGCTGTCAATGCAAACTGGGGTGCATGTACTGCTTCACTTCCTGAAGTCGATCACTATCTTCTTTGTCTTCTGACATTGAGAGAAAGGTTATGGCCTCGACACGAGAACACAAGGTTCTCAATCCGTCTCATCATTATTTGATATCTGACCTACATTGGTGGTGACGCCTGTAAATTTGTAAATTTAATTACATTTGTACATGACTGCACATTTGTGGCTGTGCAAGGAGTAAAGGAGGGGGCTGAGAACGCACCCTTGCATATTGCGGATTATTGCAGAGGATGATTAATCCCCTATCCTCATTGATTGGGGTCTGTTGGTCAGGAAGTCGAGGATTGCTGGTCAGCGCTGACTCAGTGGGCCGAAGGGCCTGCTTCCGTGCTGTATCTCGAATCTAAATAAACTAAATTAAACTAAATTAAACAGTGAAGAGGATTATCAAAAATTTCAATCTTGATCACCTGGGCAAGTGGGCTGAAGAATGGCTAATGGAGTTTAATGGGGATAAATGTGGTGTGTTGCATTTTGGGAATTGAAACCAGAGCAGGACCTTCACGAGGAATGGTGGGGCCCTGGAGAATGTTGTAGTATAGAGGGATCTAGGAGTACAGCTGCACAGTTCCCTGAAAGTTGCAGCCCAGGTAGATAGGGTGGTAAAGAAGACTTTTAGTACATTGGCCATCATTAATCAGGGTATTCAGTATTAAATTTGGAATTTGGAACGCTCAAGGGGCTGTCCCACTTGGGCGACCTAATCCGCGAGTTCTGGCGAGTTTGCCATCGACTCATACTTGCAGCATGGTCGACACAAGGTCGTAGGAGATCTTTGTAACTCTCCTTCATGCTCGAGAGCAGTTCCCGTGTACTCGAGGCCTCAGCTAGGTCGCGGCATATTTTTCAACATGTTGAAAAATGCCCGCGAGTAAAAAAAGGTCGCCATGGAAAAAATCAATACGTTTTTTTACTCGTAGGTTGAGTCGTAGTAGGTCGTAATAGGTCGGCATGTTAGTCATAGGTAATCGAGGGTAGTCGAAGGTAATCGAAGGTAGTCGAAGGTCGTCATAGTCTTCATCATAGTCGAAGGGAGGTTGTCTTCTCTCTCCACTATTCGTGTGTCCAATTTTCCCGAAGTTAGTCGTTGCTAGTCATATCTAGTCGAAGCTATTCTTCAACATAGTCGAAGGAGGTCTTCTACATAGTCAAAGGAGGTCTTCAACATGACATTTTTTCATACTCTCCTAAACACTTGTGAACTCGCCAATTAGGTCGCCCAAGTGGGACAGCCCCTTAAGGGCCTGTCCCACTTGAGCGTTATTTGCACGTCATTTACGCAACATCATTTACGCGTCACGACGCATGATGCGCACGTCGTGACGTGCATGGTGCGCATTACGCACATATGCCGTGTGGTGAGACGTGGTGGCGTAGGCAGTGATGCGCGGTCGCGCGCGGCACCCCTGGATCTTGGGATTCTCAAAATTCTCGCGCCCCACCTGCGTGACGTGCAAATGATGCCTAATTTTGACAGGCCCTTTATTTTGCAGTTTGTACAAGATGTTGGTGAGGCCTTATTTGTAGTACTGAGTTCAGTTTAAGTCACCCTGCTATAGCAGGATACGCTTAAGCTAGGAAGATAGTCAATATAGACAATAGGTGCAGGAGTAGGCCATTTGGCCCTTCGAGCCAGCACCGCCATTCAATGTGATCATGGCTGATCATCCCCAATCAGTATCCTGTTCCTGCCTTCTCCCCACATCGCCTGACTCTGCTATTTTTAAGAGCCCTATCTAGCTCTCTCTTGAAAGCATCCAGAGAACCTGCCTCCACCGCCCTCTGAGGCAGAGAATTCCACAGACTGACCACTCTCTGCAAGAAAAAGTGTTTCCTCGTCTCCGTTCTAAATGGCTTACTCCTTATTCTTAAACTGTGGCCCCTGGTTCTGGACTCCCCCAACATCGGGAACATGTTTCCTGCCTCTAGTGTGTCCAAGCCCTTAACAATCTTATATGTTTCAATGAGATACCCTCTCATTCTTCTAAACTCCAGAGTGTACACGCCCAGCTGCTCCATTCTCTCAGCATATGACAGTCCAGCCATCCCGGGATGGCCAGGCCCTTGTAAACCTACGCTGCACTCCCTCAACAGCAAGAATGTCCTTCCTCAAATTAGGGGAATGTCCTAATTGCAGATTGCAGAGATGTTTACAGGGATGTTGCCAGGACTCGAGAGCCTGAGCTATAGCGATAGATTAGGCAGGCTAGGGCTTTAGTCCTTGAAATGCAGGAGGCTAAGACTGTTCTTATAGAGGTATGTAAAATCATGAGGGAAATTGATAGGGTGAATGCTCAGAATATCCTTTACCCAGGATTGGGGGAATCAAGAACCAGAGGACATGTCTAAGGTGAGAGGGGAAAGATGTAATAGGAATGTGAGGGACAACGTTTTCCACAGAGGGTGGTGGGTATATGGAATGTGCTGCCAGAGGAGGTAGCTGAAGCAAGAACAATAACAACAACATTTGGGTGTTGGTACATGGATATGAAAGGCTGAGAGAGATGTGTACCAAATGTGGGTAGCTTAAATGGGGCTTCTTGGTTGACATGGATGAATTGTTTCTATGCTGTACAACTCTATGGCTCTATGTGCAAGCAGTTGAGATTAGTTTAACTTGGCATCCTGTTCGCACAGACATTGTGTTTCCAAGGGCCTGTTCCTGTGTTGTACTCTTCCATGTTCTGTCATCTGTGTATGTGGGCATCATAGGGAAGCTGCAAGTGGGCAAATGCAGGTGGGGGGCAACAGAATAAAGATAGATTTAGGAGGCAGATACAGCAACGGTTAGGGTTGGGAGGAGATACCATTGAGGGAGATGTGCTGGTAACAAGTCAATTAGACAAATGATCGGGGTGACAAGAACCTTCCATTTTCACGTGCCTATTGTCGTCAGTTGACAATTCAATGCAACCTTTAACATCCTGCAACTAAATAACCAATCATATTAAATAATTCCTGCAGCCAGGAAACTAGGAAACTGTTTTTTTATTCATTCCCAAAACAATATACAATTTGCAAACTAGATGTTGGAACAAGAAACATGATTAAGGTAGAGGCAAAAATGCCAGAAATAGACATGTTAATCTTTTAATTTAAATTGCCAATATATTGAAGTATTTATTTAAGGAAATTACAATTTGCATATATAACATTTGATTTTTAGGGCCAGAGTTTACTAAACAGCAATTACAGGGAAGTTGGACATTAAAAATTCACATCCTGTAACAGGATATAAAATTTCAGGTTATTTTTAGTTGAGCTAGTTTGCAAAATCCCTATATTCTTGTCAGTGCAAGTAACCTCTGACTGACTGCACAGGAGAAGGCTGCAAACAGCATAGCCTGTCAGGGCACAGCGGGACATGAATGGCAAAGTCCAATTTTCCATTTTAATCTACACCTTCAGAAAGCTGCTGCCAATAAAATCATGTTCATAAACATGGTAGGTTTCTTGTTATTGCAAATACTCAGTCCAGGCACTGTCATGCCAATCCCTGCATCTGATGCTGAAAACTTGATCCACCGTTTTGTTACCACTATACCTAGCTATTCCTAACCTTTGCTAAGTGACCTCCAAACTTTTATGCTCTCACTCGAGATCACTCAAGAATATGCTGGCTATGTCTCATCATCTCATCCACCCATCACTCCTTCCTCAACAACCTACAACCTACTTCTGAAGAAGGGTTTCGGCCCGAAACATTGCCTATTTCCTTCACTCCATAGATGCTGCTGCACCCGCTGAGTTTCTCCAGCATTTTTGTGTACCTTCGATTTTCCAGCATCTGCAGTTCCTTCTTATACACTCCAAACCTGGCTGTCAAACCTTCATTTGCTAAGCCCATACATTTCATCAATCCCTCTAAACTTTATCTCTCTTACCTCCAAGTTATTCCTAAAAGTCATTTTCATAGAACTTTTGATCATTTACCCTCATGTCTGCTTAAATTGCTCAACATCAGGGCTTGTTTGCTAATGTTCCTGTTGGGATATTCTGCTACATTCAATCTGGTAAAGAGATAAATGTTGCTGATACAACAGTAATTTCACTTCTTTCATGCTTTGAAAAGTTTCCAAGGACAAAATATGTGGCAAATTGTTTTGGCTGCAAAAAAGCTGACAGTTCCTTCTAATTGTTAATTCACTGGCTTACATTTTTTAAATGGATGACTCAATGATTCCACTGATCAGGCAGTGACTTTGTCCACTGTATCCAACAGCTTTACACAACAATGCAGGACTCCATGAGGAGAGGAAGGATGAATGGGTGAGAAGTCACCCAGTTCCCTGGATGAAACTGGGCAAGACTGACTGGCCCCACCTCAGCACGACACCTGGACCATGTCCTGATCTGAAAGCTGAAATGGATCAGGGACCATTGTCAGTTTATTTATTCTCCTTCTGTTTGGAGACTTTCCCTGATTAATTGCTGGCTTGTAATTACTGCTGTTAACTAATGTCAAAGCTAATTAACCTGTTCTCAGTTCAGTACTTCAACAATCCCCGTCTTATGGAAAGGGTCTCGAGGCGAAAGGTTTCAGGGATGTGTGGTGCTTACCCATTCGTTTATTTATTTTGAGCCTTGTTTGCTATTCCTGGTGCAAGCCATGGCGACAGCTTTCTAAAATGCACCGTCAAGCCTAATTGGCCTCGGTGAAACAGCAGTGAACACAAGGCTTAAGCAATGTTTACTGAAAAAACTTCTGGTCCCTGAGACACTTTGAGATCATGTTACACTGAGGCTAAAGGCGCACAGTATTCTCTGTAACGTTCTGCGGAAATAATGGTAAGCAAAAAAAAAAGAAACAGGTCTCTTTGTGGTTTTTAGGAATTAGCAACTGGGGGAAGGAAAGAGGTTGGTGGTAACACTGCAATACATCTACAAAATCCTTATCCTGTGCCAATGCTAACAGATTCAAAGTATTTAATATCAAAGTTTTCCATTTTCTGGTTCCACAAATACAGATCTGATTGTAAAAACAAAACCAAGAGCTTCATGCTGATTGTTTAAATAAAGTAATGTTTAATTATGAACATTTGGGAAATCTACTGATAAAGTATTGTCCAACAAATCTCAGTTTCATTCTGGCCTTTGTAACCAATGAAGAAAAAATTGTCCTAGTCAGCTTTACTGCCAAATAATTTGCAATTTTTGAAACACATCGTTGAGTCACACAAGGGGAGGTTAGACTTCCCGTGTCTTGGATGAACTGATCATATAATCCTTGTGGAATATCATCGCAGTTTACCTAATCTCGATGGGCACACTCTGGACTGTATGATTTCAACGACTTGCCAGTGACACTTAAATGATTACTGGAAGTTAAAAAAAACCCTTTTCCTGATTTCTTAAGCAGCATGTGACCTGGAGTTAAAATTGGACCAAATGTTTGTCATTCCATGCTGTGGAGCTGCCTCTGGACACCTATACAGATCATTCCTCAATGGATATCTGTGTTAAATCAACAGATCGAGCTTCACATAGCAGAAACTCTGTTAAGTGAAGCAAAAAAAATAAAATTCAAAGGCACATTTTGCTATCCTTAAAAGATACTTTCTTTTTAACTTGTTAATGAGTTTTTAAACACTACAAGATAAAATAAATTCAAATATTTAAAGTAAATGGGTTATTAAGTATCTTATGGTGATATTGATTTGTTGAATATAATGCAAATCTTGTTCAATATGATGCTAAAAATGTAAGCTTACCTGCTCCATTAATAATAATAATAATAAGTCTGCATTAACCATATCTTTCTGAAAATATTTTATTTTTATTGCTCTTCATTATATTTCTACCATTATTCTAAAGTGTTGTTTTTGACTCTCACATGATCTTGTCTCTCCATCCCTCTATAATATCTTCTAACAATGGAAATGTCTTTATAACTGTGCACTAATTCTGGCTGCTGCATCATCCATCATACCCCATAATTGTTTGTGTTTCCTTCACCTCTCCCTTTGGAATTTCCATCTTGATCAGCTTTGTTGTTCCTTAAAACTTTCCTTTGACTAAGCTTTTTGTCAATGAATATCCTGTTCTGATGCTTATTTAATAATGTGTAAGAAGGATCTTCAGATGCTGGTTTAAACCAAAGAGAGACACAAAATGCTGGAGTAACTCAGCGTGATAGGCAGCATCTCTGGAGAGAAGGAATGGGTGACATTTCGGATCGAGACACACTGGAGTTGAGGAGAGATTATTACTTTAAATTAATTCAATGTTCACATTGTTGGGTTGTAGGCTACCCAAGCGGAATAAACAATGCTATTCTTATTTAATAATGGTCCTTTGAACTGTTTTGTACTCTATTGATCTATTAAATGTGCTGTAAAAGTGCATGGTGATGATAACTTGCCAAAGACAAGAAATCTTCACTTAACCCTCCATTTTCTGTAGAATGGCAATCTGAAGAAATATCAAACCTGACAGTGCTATTTTACTTTCTTGCAAATTACAACACAGAAGGAGGCCATTGGCCCTTCAGGTCAAAGGCAGCTCCCAGTATTGCAATCTCTAGGTTCCACTACACCTCTTCTCTTTTCCCGATGGTCGTGCAAATTGTTCTCTCTCATATGCCCATCTATTACCCTTTGATCCTAACACAACTGCCAATTAATTTACCAACATGTAGAGTAAGAGCCTTTAACAGCATTGATGTGCAGAGGGATCTTGGAGTCGAAGTTCATAGCTCACTGAAGGTGGCAACACAAGCAGATAGGGTGGTGAAGAAGGTATATGGTGTGCTTGCCTTCATTGCTGGGGACATTGAATATAAGAGTTAGGAAGTCCTGATGCGGCTTTACAGGACATTGATTGGGCCACATTTGGATTATTGCGGGTAGTTCTGGTCATCCCATTACAGGAAAGATGTGGAGGATCTAGAGAGGATGCAGAGGAGGTTTACGAGAATGCTACCTAGATTAGAGGATTTCAGCTACATGGAGAGGTTGGATAGACTTGGATTGTTTCCCTTGGAACGTGAAGTAACGGAAGGGGAGACTTGATAGAAGTATGTCAAATTATGAGATGCATAGATTGAGTATGCAGTCAGAACCTCTTTCCCAGGGTGCAAATGCCCAACACTAGAGGGCATAGCTAGAAGACAAGAGGGGGAATGTTTAATGGAGATGTGCGGGGAAAGTCTTTTACACAGAGTAGTGGGGCCTGGAATGCATTGCCAGGGGTGGCGGTGTAGGCAGATATGATAGTGGCGTTTAAGAGGCTTTTAGATAGGCACATGGAAGTGCAAGGAATAGTGCGATAGGGATCATGTACCAGCAGATGAGATCAGTTTAAATTGGCATCATATTTAGCACAAACATTGTGGGCCAAAGGTTCCTGTGCTGTAATGTTTTATATTCGATATCAAAGAGTACACAGTAACAAGCTCGTAAATCCTATTGATTCTGTGCCGACCATGGAGTATCCATTTATACTAATCCTATGCTTATCCCCCTTTATTCTCCCCACACGCTCATCAATTCCCCCCCAGGCATTACTTATACAAAATATTTGTCTAACCGAACCTGCGAGTCTTTGGGATATGTGAGGAAAGCAGATGGCTTGTAGGAAACCCAAGCATTCACAGGAAGAACGTGTGGACTTCACAGAGTGAGTACTAGAGATCAAGGTTGAACCCAGATTGCTGGGACAGTGTAGGGAGCTGCAGATGCTGGTTTAAAATGAAGATAGACACAAAAAGCTGGAGTGACTCAGCGGGACAGGCAGCATCTCTGGAGAGAAGGAATGGAGAGAACCCATGGTAATACGAATATCACTGTACCTTAATTGGTACATGCGACAATAAAAGACCTTTGAGTTACTCTAGATTGTTGTGTCTATCTTGCTGGGACTGTGAACTAGTTCAATTAACTGCACCACCTCTTAATTGCCTCTTCAGCTGCAGAATCAATGAGCTTCCAACATAAGATTAAATATCAGGCATGTTTACTGATAATTGCACGACGTTCAATTTCATTCTCAACGCCTCAACAAATAAAGTGGGACAGGCAGCACGGTGGCACAGCGGTAGAGTTGCTGCCTTGCAGCGCCAGAGACCTGGGTTCGATCCCGACCACGGGTGCTATCTATACGGAGTTTGTACATTCTCTCAGTGACTCCCACACTCCTAAGACATACAGGTATGAAGGTTAATTGGCTTGGTGTATGTGTAAATTGTCCCTAGCAGTATGATAGTTAATGTGCGGAGATTGCGGGTCGGTGCGGACACGGTGGGCCAAAGGGCCTTTTTTCGCACTGTATCTCTAAACTAAAAACTAGGCCATGCCTGGATGCAACTAGACCATGATAACATTCAGGCAAGGTCTTTGGAAGTGGAGGGAAAGCAGAATACCCAGAGGAAACTGGGACAACACGCAAACTCTACAAAGACAGCATTGCTCAAGTGGTGAGGGAGGAGCACTAACAGGCATGCTGCATGTCAGCCCATCTTTAGTTTAGCTATAGAGATACAGCATGGAAACAGGCCTTTTGGCCCAACAAGTTTACGCTGACCAGTAATCACACATACACTGGTTCTACCCTACACTGAGGATAATTTACACAAGGAAATTAATCTAGAAAACTGCACATCTTTGGAACATTGGAAGAAAACCAGAGCACCCAAGGAAAATCCACGCAGCCACAGGGAGAACATGCAAACTCCGTACAGACGGCACCCGTAGTCAGCCTCAAATCGCGGTCTCTGGTGCTGTGAGGCAGCAACTCTACCGCTCCACCACTGCACCACTCCATCTTCTCTGCCATCTTTCTGTGAAGAGTGGATGAACACCCTCTCATTCCTAAAGCACAGTATATCAACATAATGTCATTTTAAAAAGTATAGGTTTGAAAATTGCATAATGCTGTATCTCTGTGAATCTGTGTGGAGGAGCTCCCTAATGATTATTGTGTAGGTTGCATAAAGCATTTGTTCAATGGACTGTATTGTCAGGCTTTCCTGTGTAAGGCTGCACTGAACTTGTGGCAATTCTTGTTGATGTGTCTCGGGTTCTCCTGGTTACAATGTAATTTAACAGGTGCTATCTTTGCACCCAATGCATAAAGCAATGTACCACTGTAGAACACAACCATATTCTTCCATGTACAGGGGTGTGTTGCTTCTGAATAGAAGGATAGTGTGATGATGGGGGAGTACTCTCAGGAGGGAGGAGGAACCTGGCTAATTTGGTGAAGAATAGAAACTGCAGGAAGCATCTTCATTGTGGGGGAGGAAGGGGAGAGATCTTTGAGTACAGAACCAGGTGCTCCTGACAGGATTATGCCAGGGATGTCTCTGCAAGCTCATGAATGCAGTCGCTGAATGTCATTGGGAAAAGCAACAGTGCTGGAAAATCCATGTATCGCTTGACAGCTCCTGTCAGCTGAAGGAAAAGTTGAGAAGGCATGTGTAGGAAGGAACTGCAGATGCTGGTTTAAACCAAAGATAGACCCAGAATGCTGGAGTAACTCAGTGAGACAGGCAGCATCTCTGGAGAGAAGGAATGCGTGACGCTTCGGGTCGAGACCCCTCTTCTGAAGAAGGTTCTTGACCCGAAACGTCACCCATTCCTTCCCTTCAGAGTAAAGAAGGCATACTCTTCTTGAATATGGAGCCTGGGTGATATCCTTACTGCAATAATGAGCAATAAACAGTGAGATGCGGCAAAGTTTGACACCGGCAACCTGGAATGATGCTAAGGTAAGGGAAATGAGACTGGCCATCACCCTGGCCTCCAATGGTTACATTTGATGTTGAGGACACACGTGGATCTCAGTGAGCATGCAACATGTGCATTGGTTTTTAAAAAGCATGACTTCAGGAGAAACGGGACTAGCAACAGTTGGTTGTTTTGTGAGTAAATAAGAACTGTTATTTTACAGATTAGTGTGGTTGAGAATCTTGCTGATGACAAATTGTGCCTGTGGCACTACAGCTGACCTCATCTTGGAGCAAGAAGAGAGATGCTGTGTATTCTTGTAAAACGAGGAGACAAATTTCCCGATGGATGTAAAAGGCATCCAGTAATATGCACAACCAATTTCTGCTTCTGGGTAGGCCGACTTTTAAAAAGAACTGGATAGAATACATTATTTTGATGTTTGACTAAACCAATTTCTCGTCCAAATTTAACAAGACACATCAGGGTCTACAAATTGCATTAATTACTAAGACATAAATTTAAGCCCTCAACTCATCTACCTTACTTCACCTGCCAAAAAGTGGTTAGTTAGTATAAATTTCTAATGTGTTTTTTTAAGCAACCCATTCTGATTAAACACGAATAACTGAAACAAAGACAAATAATGTCCTAGTTTTGATTCTTATTCTGTGCCGAGTCAGCTAAAATATTTTGCTGTAGTTGGAGCTTTTTAAAGGCTCCATATGCCCCTTGGGGAGAAAAATCCATCACTCCTGATCATTATCAAAGTACCCCTGCTGAAAGTATGATTGTGTGTATATCAATGCCATCAGGCTCAGGTCAACTGTGACGCAGCTTAGGTTAGAATAATCTGGTGTCACTTGCTGTCAAAGCCCAAGTGAATAATGGCCGGTTGGGTAAGATGTGAGGCAGTGCTTCTTGCCAGGAGATCTCTAATCTTGCAAGAAAAATACAAGTAAAGATATTGTGTAATTATGCACATCTTTATTCTTGACAGATCTATCCTAAAATTTTAAAGATCTTTGCTTAATAATTGGACCCTTCTGTGTACCTTTTGTTGCACACAAGCTATCTTATTGACGATAGACAATGCTCGCAATCATTTCCAGTTCAATTAGTGACCAATGGGAAATTGGAAATTTGCTTGGGCACTTTCAGGCACAATTAACTACCTCCCTCCACCTATCCTCCACCTCCCAATTTTTCATGGCTACATTGTAAAAATATATTCTGTTATACTCTGGTTTTTGTGCAGAGTATTCTTGGAGATCTGACTCGCTTCCCAAAGGCCAATATAGCAATAATGCAGAGCTGTGAGCTCAGCAAATAGCTGCCACCTGGAACAGCACAGGTGAAGATGTTTTCTGTAATTCAGAGTGAAAACCACCTTAATGATATCTTAAACACTTATCTTAGCAATTTCACAATGTGTTGCATATTACCTAATTAGCCTGCATTATCTGCCCTGCAGAAATGGATGTACTCCAGCTTTTTGGCAGTTCTTCAAAATTGTAATGGAGTGCCTCAAGTTATTGTATTAGTGGTCAATTTGTGATTTTCTCCCTACAACATAATGCCAAAACGATTCTGTGTTTCATGGAGGTGGAAGGAATAGTGTTGAGAATTTATCCATTGTTTTTGAAGACTCCACAGTCAAAAAGGCACAACAGAGGATGTACTTCCTGTGGCAGCTGAGGAAGCACAATCTGCCAGAGGCAATGATGGTCCAATTCTATACGACCATCATAGAGTCTATCCTCACCTTCTCCATCATGGTCTGGTTTGGCTCAGCCACCAAGCACGGCATCTGGAGGCTGCAGCGAATCGTACGATCAACTGAGAAGGTTATTGGCTGCAACCTTCCCTCCATTGATGAACTGTACACTGAAAGGGCCAGGAAGCGAGCAGGTAAGATCATCTCTGACCACTCACCCTGGCCACAAACTCTTTGAATCACTTCCCTCTGGAAGGCGACTCCAGACTGTCAAAGCTGCCACAGCCAGACATAAAAACAGTTTTTTTCCACGAGTAGTAGCTCTACTCAATAACCAAAAATCTGTAGCCTCCTTTTGCTCTGGTATTTATTTAATTCACATGTTTAATCAATAATGTTTTATTATTAATGTTTAATGTTTTATGTGTCACTCCTAACTGTCATTGTATGTTGTTGTCACTTGCGGGCGGAGCACCAAGGCAAATTCCTTGTATGTGAACACATGGCCAATAAACTTATTCATTTATTCATTCATTTCTCAATATGGTGTATTGTGTCTGTGATGTAATCAGGAATGCCTTTCAGGGGTGTGGAAGCCCCAAACCAACAGAATGCTGCTGCTGACAAATATCAAACAATGGTAAATTGGCCATAGAATTGTAGCTATAGAGCCAGAGATGTACAGCAGTCCAACTGATCCATGCTGGCCTAGATGCCCAATCAAAGATGGTCCCATTAGTCTGCTTTTGGCTTGTATCCCTCTAAATGTTTTCTATCCATGTATCTGTCCAAGTGTCCTTTAAATGCTATTGTACTACTTGCCTCAACTACCTCATCTGGCTGCTCGTTCCATATATCCACCATCCTCTGAGTGAAGTTGTGGTATTTACCTCAGTATGCCGGAAAATCAGCCTAAATATACAAGAGGAAATAAATGATTTCACCAGTAGTATATACAACAAATGTCATCAGTTCTAATATCATATATCATTCACTGATTAATCAATAATAGATGACAAAATATAATTCAATGGCTTAAAATATTATCATTAGTACAACAAAATCGTATCTCATGAGCACGTGCATGGCCGTCGGAAGGGGGGGGTGCGCTGGGTGTGCGCTGGGTGTGCACTTTGGAAACGGCCAGTTCTCCGTTCTCCCGTCGCCAGGCGGGAGTGGCTGAATCTGAACCCAGCGTCTGTAACCTCAACACCAGACGCCGCTGCGGCAGAGCCCGCTCCCTTCGCCTCCCCCCGCCGCCGGGGCCCAAGCCATCTCCCGCCCACACCATCCCCGCTGACCCCCGCTGGGACCACGCCACCCCCACTGGGCCCACGCCACCCCCGCTGGGCCCACGCTGTAGATGACATGTGCATGTACCTTTAATATAGTGACCTCACCACTACTAACCACTCCCCATATCCGAAGTATAATTGCAACCTCCCCACCCATTGATCGCTCTCTAGCTCCTGTGACAGACCACGTACAGCTAGGGCAGCAACGTTTGTGTATTATCAATAAATAGTAGTAAAGACACAGTGTGTTTATTACCTCTTTACATGGTGTTAGAAGTGGGATGGCGAGGGGTACCCGGTCCGGGCGGCTGGTTAAGCCGCCTGTCCGCTATGGTGAATTTGCTTAGCTGCTTGCTCAACTGTTTGTTTAACTGTTTGCTTACCTGCTCGTAGCGTATGAGACGTGGTCGCCCCGTCACTACTGTATTGCTTTTTGTGTCGCCACTGACATTTTCGAGTTGCGTGGCAAGCACTTCCTGGTCCTCGTTGACTCTTATTCCAGCTGGTTCCAGGTCGACCAGCTGCACTCCCTCACCTCTTCGGCCGTCATTGGGAAGCTGCGCCGCCACTTCGCCACTTTCGGCTCCCCGGCGAGCCTCCAATCTGACAACGGCAGCCAGTGCACCAGTGCCGAGTTTTGGGGTTTCGCTGCCAGCTGGAACTTCCGACACTACACCAGCAGTCCAGAGTACCCGCAGAGCAACGGCCTGGCGGAGCGCGCTGACGGCAGTGCTAAGGACTTGCTGGAGCATTGCAGACTGTCCAACTCCGACTTTTACCTGGCCCTCCTCAATTTTCGAAACATCTCCCGCGACCCTGCCTTGGGCTCGCCAGCACAGCGGCTGATGGCTCGCACTACGAGACCTCCACTCCCTGTGACCCAGCGGTCCCTCGTGCCCTCTGTTCTCCAGCCCGCTGCTGTCCAGGAGCGCATTGCCCTCAAGCACGAAGTGCAAAAGCACTCCCACAACAAGTCCTGCCGTCCCCTACCACGTCTGTTCCCCGGTCAAGTCGTCCGGATGCAGTCCCCCTCCGGTCACTCCAAGCTTGCCACCGTCGTCGGTAATGCTGGTTCGTCGCGGTCCTACCTGGTTGACCATGACGGTACCATCTACCGCCGGTCCCGCCAACATCTGTGGCTTGTCAACGAGCCCCCACCACCGCCTGCCGACCCTTTCTCCCCTCTGTTGTCCGCCACACTGCCTGCCATCTCGGCTCTTCCAGCCCCGCTCTCCACCAGCCAGCCCTCGTTCGCCTGCCCGTCCACCCGCTGCTGCGCCTGGATCCCCTCCTCGGCCTCCGCCTCCTCTTTCTCCTCCAGGGTCCCCTGTTCGGTCACCCGCTCCCGCTCCGGCCCCTGATCTTCCTGCTGAGAGGGGAGATGGCGAGCTGCGTACCCGGTCCGGGCGGCTGGTTAAGCCGCCTGTCCGCTATGGTGAATTTGCTTAGCTGCTTGCTCAACTGTTTGTTTAACTGTTTGCTTACCTGCTCGTAGCGTATGAGACGTGGTCGCCCCGTCACTACTGTATTGCTTTTTGTTTCCAAGGGGAAGGATGTAGATGACATGTGCATGTACCTTTAATATAGTGACCTCACCACTACTAACCACTCCCCATATCAGAAGTATAATTGCAACCTCCCCACCCATTGATCGCTCTCTAGCTCCTGTGACAGACCACGTACAGCTAGGGCAGCAACGTTTGTGTATTATCAATAAATAGTAGTAAAGACTCAGTGTGTTTATGACTCCTCTTTACACATGCCACCCCGGCTGGGCCCACGCCACCCCGGCTGGGCCCACGCCACCCCCTCTGGGCCCACGCCACCCCGGCTGGGCCCACGCCACCCCGGCTGGGCCCACGCCACCCCGGCTGGGCCCACGCCACCTCGGCTGGGCCCACGCCACCCCGGCTGGGCCCACGCCACCCCGGCTGGGCCCACGCCACCCCGGCTGGGCCCACGCCACCCCGGCTGGGCCCACGCCACCTCGGCTGGGCCCACGCCACCCCCGCTGGGCCCACGCTTGGCCCACGCCACCCCCTCTGGGCCCACGCCACCCCCTCTGGGCCCACGCCACCCCCTCTGGGCCCACGCCACCCCCGCTGGGCCCACGCCACCCCCGCTGGACCCACGCCACCACCGCTGGACCCACGCCACCCCGCTGACCCCCGCTGGGACCACGCCACCCCCGCTGGGCCCACGCCACCCCCGCGGGGGCCACGCCACCCCCGCTGGGCCCACGCCACCCCCGCTGGGCCCACGCCACCCCCGCTGGCCCCACCCCACCCCCGCTGGGCCCACGCCACCCGGCTGGGCCCACGCCACCCCGGCTGGGCCCACGCCACCCCGGCTGGGCCCACGCCACCCCGGCTGGGCCCACGCCACCCCCGCTGACCCCCGCTGGGCCCACGCCACCCCCGCTGGGCCCACGCCACCCCCGCTGGGCCCACGCCACCCCCGCTGGGCCCACGCCACCCCCGCTGGGCCCACGCCACCCCGACTGGGCCCACGACACCCCGGCTGGGCCCACGCCACCCCGGCTGGGCCCACCCCGGCTGGGCCCACGCCACCCCGGCTGGGCCCACGCCACCCCGGCTGGGCCCACGCCACCCCCGCTGACCCCTGCTGGGCCCACGCCACCCCTGCTGACCTCCGCTGGGTCCCTGCCACCCCCACTGACCCCCGCTGGGCCCACGCCACACCCACCACCCCCACTGGGAGGAGATTGATAGATTCTTGATTGATACGGGCGTCGGAGGTAATGGGGAGAAGGCAGGAGAATGGGTTTGAGAGGGAAAGATCTCTCAACTTCTATACTCAATACTCTGACTGATGAAGGCCAAAGTGCCAAAATACTTTTTGACCACCTGATATACCTGCGACACGACCTTCAAGGAACCATGCAACCGTCAACCATTCCTCTGCCCACCTGGCTAATTTATCCAGATCCTGCTGCAATCTTTCACAACCATCTTCACTATCTGCATAACCACTCACTTCTGTATCATCAGCAAACTTGCTAATCTTGCCCTGTTCTATGACGTTTCACAGAGTGCTGGAGTAACTCTGTGGGTCAGGCTGAGTATAGAAGTTGGGAGGTCATGTTGCAGTTGCATAAGAAGTTGGTGAGTCCGCATTCAGAGTATTGTATTCAATTCTGGGCACCATGTTATAGGAAATATGTCATCAAACTGGAAACGGTACAGTGAATATTTATGAGGATGTTGCCAGGACTAGAGGGCCAGAGCTATAGGGAGAGGTTGAGTAGGCTGGGACTCTATTTCATGGAGCACAGGAGGATGAGAGATTATCTAATAGAGGTGTATAAAATCATGATTTGGATAGATATGGTTGAGTCTTTTGCCCAGAGTAAGTGAATCAAGGAGCAGAGGACATAAGTTTAAGGTGAAGGGCAAAAGATTTAATAGGAATTCTTGGGGTATGTTTTTCACACAACGGGTGGTAGGTGCATGGAACAAGCTGCCAGAGGAGGCAGGGACTATCACATCATTTAAGAAACAGTTGGACAGGTACATGGATAGGACAAGATTCGGAGGGATATGGATCAAACGTGGGCAGGTGGGACTAGTGCAGATGGGACATGCTGGGCCGAAGGGCCTGTTTCCACACTGTATCACTCTATGACTATCTTTCCCTCTCAAACACATTCCCCTGCCTTCTCCCCATTACCTCCAACACCCGTATTAATCAAGAATCTATCAATCTCCTCCTGAAAAATGTCCATTGACTTGACCTCCGCAGCTGTCTGTGGCAATGAATTCCACAGTTCACCACCCTCTGACTTAAGAAATTCCTGCTCATCTCCTTCCTAAAGGAATGTCTTTTAATTCTGAGGCTGTGGCCACTGGTCCTAGACTCTCCCACTAGTGGAAACATCCGCTCCAAATCCACTCCATCCAGGTTTTTACCAGGCTGGGACAGACGGCAACAGCTTCACACCGTGCCCCAAAGCTTTTGTCCTGTCCTGCATCACGCAAGGCAGCAGAGACGTTATAGGAGAGGGCAAGCACCGTAACAAAGTAGCTCACGATGGTTTGGGTAACATTCAGGAATGTCTATGCATGTCACATCATGAATATTACTGAAGAATGGTCTTGACCCGAAATATAATCTATATCTTTTCTCCAGAGATGCTGCCTGACCCGCTGAGTTACTCCAGCACTCTGTGAAACGTCACCTGTCCATGTTCTCCACAGATGCTGCCTGACCCACTGAGTTACTCCAGCACTCTGTGAAACGTCGCCTATTCATATTCTCCATAGATGCTGCCTGACCCACTGAGTTACACCAGCACTTTGTGACTATTTTCCCTTCACCCATCTGCCCAAGCCCACTCTCCCCCCTCCTTTCCTATGTTCCTTTCCACCCATAAACCTCTCTCTTCTTTTACATTTCACTCCTCTTTCAAATCTGCTCTACTTATCTACATGCATTTTTCTTCTTAAATTTTTAGTCATAGAATGATGTGCGGTGTGGAAACAGGCCCTTCAGCCCAACGCCCACACCGACCAACATGTCCCATCTAAACTAGTCCCACTCACACGCGTTTGGCCCATATCCATCTAAATCTGTCCTATCCATGTACGTGTCCAAATGTCTCTTAAACATTAGGATAGTCCCAGCCTTAACTACCTCTCCTGGCAGCTCGTTACATACACCCAGCACCCT
Organism: Amblyraja radiata; assembly: GCF_010909765.2. Lineage (NCBI taxonomy): Eukaryota > Metazoa > Chordata > Chondrichthyes > Rajiformes > Rajidae > Amblyraja > Amblyraja radiata. The sequence continues at coordinate 68,573,229 of NC_045960.1, forward strand.
TTGTGTGAAAAAGCTACCTCTCAGATTCCTGTTCATTTCTGAAATATTGGTCATAAATTTGGTGCAAAAATGCTCCAAAATAAGGCTCAGAATGCATCAGAGAGCATCTAAAACCCCAGAGCTTTCAGGGCCCTTAAGCGGGCCCTGGACCCTGGCATCGAGGGACTTCACGCTTCGCGCTCGTGATGTGCGAAGCGCGCACATTATTTCACATTAAGTTTTTTGTAATCCTGTCATGCCACCCCCTTTTTTGAAAAGCTTTGTACGTGATTAAATGTTCTTTTAAATAAGGGTTTCTATTCTATCTATGCCCAGGGGTCATTCTTGGGTCTGAATCATGTACATGTGGGTACAAGTCATTGTTTAGTGATTGAAAACAACATCTAGGTTGGCTCTTGGAATTTAAATAAATGCATGAAGCATGCACGACATATGCACATGAGCACCTTGCAGTTGGAGAGACTGGAATAAACAAGATGTATGTATTTTAGCAGTTGTCTGTGTTTCTTACTATATTTCTGACTATGCAATTAGAATAACATCATGACTGCTGTTATTAGGTGAGGAAATATGTAAATGATGAAATCGAAGGCCCATGCAGAATCTCTGGTAGGTGTAAATAATGTAATGGCAGCATTTCAGGTGAGCACTTTTTCCTGTTGTCTTAGCCAATGTTAATTTCTCTGCTAACCACTATCTAGTCATATTATGGAATATTGCTGCATTAAAATCGCCTTATTATTGCTTGGGTCGTTTCAAAGAAACATAGAAACATAGAAATTAGGTGCAGGAGTAGGCCATTCGGCCCTTCGAGCCTGCACCGCCATTCAATATGATCATGGCTGATCATCCAACTCAGTATCCCGTACGTTTCAAAGTACTTCAGGGGGTGAAAAGCTCTATGGGATTTATTATGGACGTGTAAGGTGCTACATAAATCAAAATTCTTATTTCAATATTTACCTACTTAAAGATTGCATAGGACTGACAATAAATGCTGGTCTTACTATTGGCAACTATACGTTAAAAATGATCGGTAAAAATATCCTGGAAAATGGCTCAATTTTCGACTGGGAACAATTAAGCCATCATGAATAATCTGGGTATTGTGAGTGAATGTTAATGAATGGTTACTTGCTTACAAAATGACAAAACAATATTTCATATTTATGAAAAGCTATTGGTCATTTATAGTACTAAAACCAAGTAGACAACAGCTATATTTCTCGGGCCGGAGTGAGCGTTGTCAGTCTGCGTCATTTAGTTTGTATTTAAATCATGTACCACTACAACTTGTATTAAATGGGTGCCAAGAATTTTAAAAATGTCAAACCTCAATTAGTTTCAATACAAGTTGAGGAAATCTCGGGCGACCATTGTAATTGAAAAGGGTTAAGTTCTATTCTAATCATCATCCAAAATACACAGAATCTTTATTATTTTTGGGAGATAATCGCTAACAGTGAACAGCTGTAAAATGGAATCAGAAGTTATTGGAGGTATATGGTAGGCCCATTAATATCAGAAAAGAAAACAGAGGTTAATACCTTGAGATATGCAAAGGAAGTTTTAACAAACTGGGGGCCTTCTCATTAAACCATACAAGTGGCAAGACATTATGATAAAAAATTGCATTAGGTGTTGGCCTTGGCTCAGTTAAAGCATTCCAAGTCTGAGACAGAAGGTTACTGAGTTCATTCCACTACAGAAACCTGAGCACACAATGTAGGCAGACAGACGTTTAGACTTTCACTCGAACTAGCTACTTATTCCATTTACCCAACACAACTGTGTGCATCTCCCATTTACTCACTTCAGGATTCACTTTCCCTTTGCTAACTTTTTTCCCCACATTGTTTTTCCCAAGAGTATTTGCTAAGTACTTGCCTTCACTCTCAGTATATTTAGTTCCTCATCTACCATTGGTAAACATTTGCCACCTCACTTTTTAACTGTTCATTTGCACCAATGTACAATATTTGTGGGTAAATTAAAACAATCTTCCTGAGGGACTCAACAGATTACACAGCATCTGTAGAGACAAAGAAAATGGCTCCTGATCAGATGGTCGAGATGCTGCATCAGGTCTGGGTTGACAAATATCTCCCCTCTCCACTCTCGGTCTTGATGCAGGGTTTTGACCTAAAAATGTGATGTTTGAGACTCTGTGGATGCTACTCAACCCACTGAGTTCCTACAGCAGACCCAAGAAATGGCAGATACTGATTTATAAATAAGGACACAAAGTGCTGGTGTAACTCAGTGGGTCAGGCAGCATCTCTGAAAAACATGGAAAGGCATTTCTTCGGGTTGAGGCCTTCTTCAGATTGCAGCATCTTCAGCCTCTGTGTCCATGATATTTGTGATGCTGCTTCGTTGATTTTTAAATACATATTATTCTCCGTACTTTTTCCTAACTTTCCTTATCCTGCCCTTATACTTATATATTTTTTATGTTGCCCTTTGTTATTCGTATATAATTTATACTATTACTAAAACTCTCATTTTGTCCTCTTCCATTTTGCATTTTTTTAAATTTGCGCAAAAACGGTACCCTGTATCGCTAGGATTTTTCGCCACCTTACTCACCATTCTCCACTGCTCCAAGCGCACCAAGGTTTGTTCCGATTGGTGGAATATTACAAAAGTTATGAAGGTTTTTAAACATCATGAGATCAGCAGGTTGGTCTTCTCGCCTGTCAGTCGCCACAATGGTAATGCTCCTTCCGGCACCCGCTGTTAATCACAGGGCATGGCGAGGAGAATAAATCCCCTGAGGCGGTGCTGATTGAGTCCGCAAGCCGTGCTGACTGAGTCCGCGAGCCGTGGGGAAGAGAACGACCAGTGAAGTGACCAGCAAAGTGATCAGTGCCCGTTGTGAGTCCCCATTGCACCCCCAACCCCGTTCCCTCTGGTCCCCCTCGCTGGCTCCTGCCCCCCTCGCTCATAATACCGCACAATTCCCCCATGGCTCTTCCCCATCTTTTTTCCGAGCTCTCTCCCTTTATCCCTCCCCCCCCCACACCTCTCCCCCCCACCCCAGCCCCCCATCACACACCCCTCCCTCCAACACACCCCTCACAACCCTCCCCCTCCCCACGCACACCCTGAGCTCTCTATCCCCCCCCCTTGTGTCTTTACTGCAGCTGCGGGAGACTTTGGATGGCCCGATGCGACCCAGCCCTGCCCGACCCAGCCCAGCCAGCGCGGAGTCGGAGATGGCGCCGATGATGCCAAATGGAAAGCGGGGACTCCCGGTGGCGGAGAACAGCCAGTGAAGCGACCAGCACCCGCTGTGAGTCCCCATCGCACCCCCTACTCCTTCCTCTCTGGTCTCCCTCGCTGGTTCATGCCCCTGTAATACCACACTCTCCCCCATGGCTTTTCCCCCGTCTTTCCTTTGAGTCTCCCCCCCACCCCCACACCCCTTCCCCTCACACCCCAACCCCCCCCTCCCCCGCACACCCCTCCCTCCCACACACCCCTCCCTTCCACTCCCCCATGGATCTTCCCTGTCTTTTCTCCAAGCTCTCTCTCAACTTGTCCCCCCTGCCCCCACACCCCTCCCCCACACCCCTGTCCCTCACACCCCAACACCCACCCACACACCCCTCCCCTCCACACCCCCCCGCCCACACACTACCCTCCCCCAAACCACCCTTCCACTCTCCCACATCCTCCCTCCCACCACACACCTCACCCACATCACACCTCCCCTCCACCCCACATCCCTCCTCCTCCCCCCCCTCGCAAACCCCTCCAGCCCACATACACACTTCCTCTCCCACCCCCCCCCCCCCCCCCCCCCCCGACGGTTCCCATTTAGTCTAGTTGGCATTAATACTCTGATAAAAGTATTCCTCAGGTTGCAATGAAAGCTTTCTTATCCTCTTCACCTTTGTGCGTTGTGAAATGCTTTGTTGGAAAGTTTCTCATCCAGTCTATTCACTAATGTGTTTCAACATTGTTTGTATTTACATTGCTTGCAACCCATCAGCATTCTCACAATTTCCACACCCTAGCAAGTAGGTAATTAGCAATTTCTTATCAATTACTGAAGATGTTACACAGAAATGTCAAGTACTAAGGATTGTTTTTCTTGGTATTGTGCATCATCAATTAAACCTAAATGTTGTATATACCCATAACTCATTCCCTGTGTCTCATCATGGTTAGGAGTCACTTCCAAGATAACCTCTAATCCATGAGCACTGGCAGTATTGAAATTGGTTGCTGGAAGCATTAAATCAAGTGACAGTGTGTCTAAATACTCACCAGCTTCTTGCTCTATGAGCAAGTCTTGGCGATTTGAAAGCAGAAATATTTGATTTTAAGGTTTGCTTAGGGAAAGGAGGAAGTAAAGATATATATGCTCACACCATAAGCAGCTTGTACATCATTGTAAAATGGGAAGAAGATATGGATAGGAAGATTGGGTATGAGCAGAGTGCACTGGTAATTGTCAATGACTGTTTCAGTGACTGGAATAGTATTTGTCTGGAGGTTTCTTTTTGTGGTACATATCAATGCTTCAGACTTAAATGTAGGAGCTACAATCAAGACGCTTGATAATGATAGCAATATTGGCAGTGCTTTGCTGGTGATGGATATTATTGGACAGAAGATAGATACAAAAAGCTGGAGTAACTCAGCAGGTCAGACAGCATATCTGGAGAAAAAGAATAGGTGACATTGTAAATTGCTCGTTCTAAGCTTCCCCCCAGTCTAGTTTCAGTCAAAAACCACTGAATCAAGCACTTGAACAACTAATCTTTATTTTAACAAAACACAATTATAGTTCCCACCACTGTACCTAACCATCGTGGGTTCGATCCTCATATCTGTCTTTTCAAGCCCTCTAGGCCTCGCTCAAACAGAAACGCTCCAGAAGGTCACGCAGTCCCAAGCGCTCTACCAGAAGATCGACTCTTGGACCTTGTGGCAGCGGACTTTTATAGGTCCCGGGACCTTGAGGGGCCGAACCACATGGGGGTGGTCTCTTAACAATCCAATTACAGATATCGATTAACCCCGTACATAACAAACATTTCCCTAACCCAATAATCCAGCAGCTAATACATTGTATTCAAACGGGACTTCTCAAGGAAGTAAACGTAGCAACATTTACCCTGATCTGTAAGAAACCCAGACAAGGCTCAATACCTCATCCAATCAACACTCGGCAAAGTCGAACTCTGCAACATTATTTACAATTATTTACAAGGTGTGTGTCTGGTTTGCAGTCATCCAATCAATTCTATGCATTTTGCACCTAATTCAGAATCAGAATCAGAATCCGATTTTATTTGCCAAGTATGTTTTGCAACATACTAAGAATTTCACTGGCCAGGTCAGTCATACAATTAAAAGCAACAGACTGAAAAACACATTTTAACATGAACTTCTACCACAGTGACTCCTACATATTCCTCACTGTGATGGAAGGCAAAATAAAGTTAAAGTCCTTCCTTTTGTTCTTCCTCGGTCGGGGGCCTCGAGCCCTCCGTTGACGGGACGGTCTTGACTCCCGTAGCCGGTGGCATTCGGGCCCGCCGCGTCGAAGTGTTCAGCTCCTGCATCGGGGGGTTGTCAGTTCCCCCGTGCTGGACGATCGAACCTCGCATCGGGGCTGGTCAAACATTCTGCGGCGTTGGAGCTCCCGACTCGGCCTCTCCCGAGACTGCGAGCCCTAGATGGTAAGTCCGCAGGCCACGGTGGGAGCAATCCCAGTGAGGGATCCGCTCCGATGTTAAGTCCGCGCCCTGCGGTGGGGCTCACGACAGTCCGAGGAGGCTTCCAGCTCCATCGATGGAAGGTCGCAGAGCCCGGAGAATGTGATCCGAAAAATTGATCACATCTCTGGAAAGTTTCCCCCGATACCCTCCCCCCCCCCCCCACATAAAACAAACCGAAGTACATTAAAACAAACTTTTAACAAAAAGATGAAAAAACTAACACACTGCCGGCAAGGCTGCCATCTCCCCGGCGCCTCTGGTGGTCTTTTTTTCAGGGTCTGCAGATGTTCTTATTCTGTTCTTGCAACTTGTATCTAGGCTCTAGACACACTGGCACCACTCTGCAGCTTGTCCCAATTCTGCAGAGAGCAATTCCAAATTGACCAAATCTCCCAGCAGCCCTGAAGCTTTTACCCATTTTAAAGTCCTAGCCTCTACAATTTGGCCAGGATTAACATTCCTTCCTTTCAATCATATGATAACCGATCATTTATGATAACCAAATAGTCCAATAATCAGCTAAGCAGATATACATAAGTGTGTCCGCTACATTTCCCATCTCTCCGCAACACAAGATGACGATGTTTTTCCCAGAATCTTGTCAAGCATCATGAGTTTTCATGGGCGTAGCTTCACAATTTCCGTCTGATGAGTCTTCACCTCCCGAGTTTCCATGGGTGCGAATTCCCTCCATCCATGTTGCTGCCCATTCTTCCATCCCTTTCCATAGTCAAACCTAAACCTAAAATCCCTAAAAAACTTGGGACAAAGCAAGTTAGATACAAAGCAAATACAGAGAAGAAGCATTGCAGCGTAGGTTCACGAGATTGATCCCTGGGATGGCGAGACTGTCATATGAGGAAAGATTGAAAAGACTAGGCTTGTATTCACTGGAGTTTAGAAGGATGAGGGGGTTCTTATAGAAACATATAAAATTATAAAAAGACTGGACAAGCTAGATGCAGGAAAAATGTTCCCAATGTTGGGCGAGTCCAGAATCAGGGGCCACAGTCTTAGAATAAAGGAGAAGACATTTAAGACTGAGGTGAGAAAAAACTTTTTCACCCAGAGAATTGTGAATTTGTAGAATTCCCTGCCACAGAGGGCAGTGGAGGCCAAGTTACTGGACATTTCTTCTGATTCCTTGCTGGTACATGTACCAGCAAGGAATCAGAAGAAATGTCCAGAGAAGAGGTAAAGTTCTTGGATATTATGAATCACTCGGCAAAGATGATAGATAGACACTATTGTCTAGACTTACCATTCAAACAAGAAAGTGCCAGTTTGCCGAATAACCGTTGCATTGCAGTGCAGAGCATCCAGAGCCTGAAACGCAGGTTTGACAAGAATAAATAAAAATTGTGATGAATATGCATCTTTTCTCAGAGGAATGATTGATAATGGTTATGCTGAAATGGTATCAGTGGACCAACTGAATCGAAGTGATGCAGTGCTCTGGTATATCCCACACCATGGGGTGTATCACATTTCAACACTACTGTTATGACATATCCATGAACAGAGTGGACATAGAGGAAGGAATTATATGCTGTCGCAACTTCGTAAAAGACAATAGATAATCAAAGCCAACTGTGCTGCAAGAAATATAATAAAATACTGTGCTGTGTGTAGATGACAGCGTGGTAAGATTAGAGAACATAAAATGGCAGATTTACCCCTGGAGAGGATTCTAACTGATAAGCCTCCATTTATGGACGTAGGAGTAGACTACTTTGGTCCTATAGAGATCAAGAGAGGACGAAGTCTTGCAAAGAGGTGTGGTGTCATCTTCACTTGCATGGCAAGCAGGGCAGTACATCTTGAAGTTACATCTACACTTGACACACTCCTGCATTCATGCATTACGTAGATTTATCTGTCAACGAGGTCAAGTTTCATCTTTAAGATCAGATAATGGCACAAATTTTATCAGAGCGGAAAGAGAATAGAGAGAAGCACTCGATGGCTTAAATCAGAATAATATTCAGAATGCTGTGCTCCAGCAAGGGATAAGGTGGAACTTGAATCCCCCAGCAGGATCCCATCACTGTGGTGTTTGGGAACGATTGATTTGCACGGTTCGAAGTGTGCTGCGCTCTGATCTTAAACAACGAGTTCTGGACGATGAAGGATTGCAAAGTTTATTTTGTGAAATTGAAGCAATTTTAAATAGTCGACCCATTACCAGGAGTTCTGATGATCCAAGGGACCTGGAAGCAATTGCACCAAAACATCTTCTTCTGTTGAAGCTCAATACTACCACCTGGGCTCTTTGTGAAGGAAGATTTGTATATTAAACACAGATGGAGACAGGTATAATATATGGCAGACCTTTTTTGGAAATGGTGGACACAAGAATACTTGCCTCTAATCCAAGAACGACAACGATGGTCAAGGGTAAGAAGAAGCTTTATTCCAGGTGATATCGTTTTGGTGGTTGATTCAACTGCATCACGAGGCTCCTGGCTGATGGGCAGAATATTGGAGATTGGACCAGATGCACAAGGTCTTGTGCGTACTGTATGACTTCAGACTGAGAACAACATCTTGGTAAGACCGATAACGAAGATATATCTACTTCAAGAAGCCGAAGAAGAAAGACAAATCACTGAAGTAGTTTGAATGCTAACGTATAGTGCATATTTCTTTTGTTTTTAATAATATGTTAAGCTTTTATAGCTCTTTTCAATGTTTATTAGTGATTGCTTTGTTATATATGTAGAATCATTAGGGGCCGGTGTGTAGGGGCCATTTATGCCCCGGAGCATAAGTTAGTTACTGTTAGTATATTATAGCATTTTGTTTAAATATTTCTAGTTGTATCACTTTGAACGCTTGGGGGTGGTATTTTGATACGTAGATAGATGTGGATTTATGTAGATGGGTGAGACCTGTATTGTATTGTATTGTACATAGAACTAAGTGATACGACAGGGGTGGTCAGGTCAGACGAGAGCTGGCACCGGAGAGAAGACAGTTTTTGCCAGTTCGGATAGTAAGAACGGACAGTTGAGATAGTAAAAACGGAAAACTACAATTCATATGAGATACTTCTTTGTATTTATAACAACTTCAATAAAGAATCAATGGAAATAATGACTGGAAGATTTGTTTTTGTTATCGTACTGCGTAAATTTGATTCACTCCTCCCTGCCAGCATAATATTGACAATGGGAACATTTGAAATTGCCATTACACCTTTGGTGTTAATACACGTAGAATATTTTTGGACTCTCCATAATCTTATGTGCCAAAATTATCTCATGCCTCCTTTTTGCCCATCTAATTTCTCTATGGAGTGGGAAGTATCAGCAAAATGAATCTGATTCTGAACTCCAGAAAGTGGTGTGAAATGCATATCCCAGTATGCATTAATGGTGACAAAATAGAGATGATAGAGACCTTCAAGTTCCTAGATATAAATACAGCAATCATTTGACCTGGCCCAATCAAGAAAGCACAATAATGCTCTACTTCAGCAGGAGACAGAGGAAATATGGCATGTCCCCTGCAGATGCACCTTGCAAAGCATCCTATTGGCATACAGCTTGGTGTTGTAACTGCGCCACCTGAAACCACAAGAAACTGCTGAAGGTTCTGCTGAGCTCAGTCCATCATGTAACTCAATCTTCCCCAATGATTCCATTCACACTTCAGGCTGCCTTGGGAAAGCAGCCAACATAATTATGGATTGTTCCCACCTTGACCTATCTCTCTTCTCCCCTCTTCCATCAGGCAGAAGACACAAAGGTTGAAACCACACACTGCCAGATTGAAGAACAGCTTATTGCCCTGCTATTCTGAGATTCTTAGAATGGATCTCTCATATCCCTGATCTTGCGACAGCATTGATACTTTTTTTAGATTTGCACTTTCTTTGTTGCTGTAATACCAAATGGCCTCCTCCTGCACCTATTTTCTATGTTTCTATATGGGGAGAAAGCAGGAATGGGGTTCTGATTTTGGAAGATGAGCCACGATCATATAGATGGAAGTGCTGGCTCGAAGGGCCAAATGCTCTACACCAGAACCTATTTTCTATGTTTCTATATTTCTATATTTAGAAAGTTAAAACTCCCTACTATTGCAACCCTATTTTTCTTGCAGCCACCTGTGATCTTCTTACATATTTCCTCCGCTAGCTTCCATCTCATCCCATCATCACCCCTGGTGTCCCATGCACTGCTGCTGCCATCAAGCACCATAGTAGCTACACCATTTCTTCCAGGGAAGTGAGGGGTACTGGAGTGACAGTGAGTACTTCTCTTCCAGTAGGGAGTCCCGGATTGCATTAGTTCAGTTCTGTTTTATTTGTCATATGTAGGCTAACACAGGGCCAACGGTACAATGAAATGTGTTAGACAAGACAACGGGTCACATCAGCAATGATATTACAAGGATAAAAATAAGATAAAAAAAGATAAGATAAAAGTGACATTGGTAGGTAAAAGACAATAATAAATAATAAATAAAATAATCTACTTTGGTGGCAAAAACAGGAAAGTAGATTATTATCTGAATGGTGGTCGATTAGGAAAGGGGGAGATGCAACGAGACCTGGGTGTCATTGTACACCAGTCATTAAAAGTAGGCATGCAGGTGCAGCAGGCAGCGAAGAAGGCGAATGGTATGTTAGCATTCACAGCAAAAGGATTTGAGTATAGGAGCAGGGAGGTTCCAATGCAGTTGTACAGGGTCTTGGTGAGACCACACCTGGAGTATTGCGTACAGTTTTGGTTTCCTAATCTGAGGAAAGACATTCTTGCCATAGAGGGAGTACAGAGAAGGTTCACCAGACTGATTCCTGGGATGTCAGGACTTTCATATGAAGAAAGACTGGATAGACTCGGTTTGTACTCGCTAGAATTTAGAAGATTGAGGGGGGATCTTATAGAAACGTACAAAATTCTTAAGGGGTTGGACAGGCTAGATGCAGGAAGATTGTTCCCGATGTTGGGGAAGTCCAGAACAAGGGGTCACAGTTTAAGGATAAGGGGGAAATCTTTTAGGACCGAGATGAGGAAAACTTTTTTCACACAGAGAGCGGTGAATCTCTGGAATTCTCTCCCGCAGAAGGTAGTTGAGGCCAGTTCATTGGCTATATTTAAGAGGGAGTTAGATGTGGCCCTTGTGGCTAAAGGGATCAGGGGGTATGGAGAGAAGGCAGGTACAGGATACTGAGTTGGATGATCAGCCATGATCATATTGAATGGCGGTGCAGGCTCGAAGGGCCGAATGGCCTACTCCTGCACCTATTTTCTAAGTTTCTATGTTTCTAACATATATGATGTGTTTATGAGTTCAGATGCCTGATGGCATGATGGTAAAAACTGTTCTGGTGGTACGTGCAGCCATGCTCCTATATCGTCTGCCTGACGGTAACAAGGAGAACGGTCTGCGTGCTGGGTGGTTGTGGTCCTTGATGTGCCTTCCGCAGGCACCGCCTGTGGAAAACGTCCTGAATAGCCTGGAGACAGTTGCCAGTGATGTGCTGTGCCGCCTTCACCACTCTCTGTAGTGATTTGCGGCTGTGGGCCGAACAGTTCCTGTACCAGACTGTGATGCAGCCCGTCAGCAGACTCTCGACGGTGCAACTGTAGAAGTTTGTGAGGATGCTGGCGTTCATGCCAAACTTCCTCAGTCTTCTCAGGAAAAAGCTGGTGGGCTTTCTTAGTTTCATTAACTACAAGCATTAATTACAAACATCAAATTCAAATAGCACGCATAAAATCAATGACATCCTCAATTCACGTCAATTAACCCAAACAAAAGAGCAATCAGGAACTCCCAAAAGGCAATCATCACTTCTCAGTCCGATTTTAAAACTATTTAAATCTTGCTCAGTAGAGGAGCAGATGGAATGGTAATGAAAACTTCCACAACCTGAATGAGAGTAAGTCTGAGGTCATCCTTCTCGGCCCCTCGGACTCAATCAAAATGATAGCAGGCAGCCTTGGAAGCCTTACCCCATTACTCAAACCTCACGTCAAAAACCTTGGCGTGATATTTGACTCAGCATTGAAATTTGACAAACAAGTCAATGCCGTGGAAAAGCTAGCTTCTTCCAGCTTCGGATGATAGCTAAAATAAAACAATTCCTCCAGTTTGATGACCTCGAAAAGATCATCCACACATTTATCTCCTCCCGCCTAGATTACTGCAACTCCCTCTACTCTGGCATCAGCCAATCTTCCCTGTCCCGCCTGCAACTGGTCCAAAACGCCGCAGCGAGTCTCCTGACGGGCACCTGATAAAGGGACCACATCACCCCGATTCTGGCCACTCTCCACTGGCTTCCTGTGCGGTCCCAAATACATTTCAAGATCCTCCTCTATGTCTATAAAGCCATTATCGGGCTTGCCCCCACCTACATCAAAAGTCTGATTACCCACCACACCAGCACCAGGTCCCTCAGACCGGCCGACTTGGGGTTACTGAACATCCCGCGGTCTAGGCATAAGCTCAGGGTCGACCGCGCCTTTGCGGTTGCGGCTCCTAGACTGTGGAACAGCATCCCTCTTCCCATCAGAACTGCCACCTCCATCGACTCTTTTAAGTCAAGACTTAAAACTCATCTTTACTCCCAAGCCTTTCTTGACGTCCTCTGAGTGAGGGCTATATGTATGTATTTATGCATGTACTTAATCTATGAACTAATGTTGTATAACGTTAGTACCTCCACCAATGTAAAGCACTTTGGCCAACGAGAGTTGTTTTTTAAATGTGCTATAGAAATAAAGTGACTTGACTTGATTGTACTTTGAATATTCCTGGTGTGCTGGAGAGTCTGCAGTTATCACCAGTTCTTGAAGTAATCCAAAAAATGCTTGACCAGAAAACTCTTTCCAGTATCTGCCATGTTGGCCACAACAAACCTCAGGCACTATCAGCATTTGGAGCGCTGTTTTCTGATTTTGTTATCTTTTTTTTTCCTTAAGGAACTTCAGCAGAGGATGCTTTGAGACATGATGACAACGCTGCATATTTTCTCCTCAAAGTCTTTCAAAATCTTACAAGAAAATAAGGAGAAACCAGGAGAGTCCAAACAATAAACCTAGTATTTTGTATATGGGACCATATATTGTACTGTACACAAATATTGATATGTTTGAAAGTGAGAAAATAAGTGAAATTCCACAGGGGCTTTGCAAAATGGCAGATAAGGTTTATTCACCCTGTTCTTAAATGAACTGTTCTTATCTTACATGGCTGTTAAAGTGGAGAACGTTTTTACTGGTAGCTGTTTCCCACAGCTTATGTATTCACATGCCACTTTACAGACCACCCACCACCACACATTTTTCACCATCCAGTCAGCACACTGACCTTAACCACAGGCCACTGTCAATGCCATTCTGTTGTTCAGCAGCACAAAACATGTGATATAACAGCTATATCAGTTTACCGCCTTCCCAGCCAATAAAGAATGTTTAGCTGCTGTGCTGCATGTAACAGACTGCCAGCAATGGATGTTACATAGCCATCTGAAGCAAGTGAGATCGTTTGTAAAGAATTGAGAGATTAAACCTGCAACAAAGCTATTAATCAAAGGCTCAACCATGTGAAATACTGAAGTGCTCTGCAGAGATTAGGAAATTAATTTAGGTTTTAGGGTTACTAATCTTGTGTTCAATATGTCTTCTGATGAATCAGATACCTGGCAAAAAGAATGATGATCTCCGCACCACCCCTTCCCCGGGCACTTTCCCTTGCAACCACAAGAGATGCTACACTTGTCGCTTTACCTCCCCCCTCGACTCCATTCAAGGACCCAAGCAGTCGTTCCAGGTGCGACAGAGGTTCACCTGCACCTCCTCCAACTTCATCTATTGCATCCGCTGCTCTAGATGTCAGCTGATCTATATCGGTGAGACCAAGCGTAGGCTTGGCGATCGTTTCGCCGAACACCTCCGCTCAGTCCGCATTAACCAACCTGACCTCCCGGTGGCTCAGCACTTCAACTCCCCCTCCCATTCCGTATCCGACCTCTCTGTACTGGGCCTCCTCCACGGCCAGAGTGAGCAACACCGGAAATTGGAGGAGCAGCACCTCATATTCCGCTTGGGGAGTCTGCATCCTGGTGGCATGAACATTGAATTCTCACAATTCTGTTAACCCTTGCTGTCTCCTCTCCTTCCTACCTCAGCCCTCGGGCTCCTCCTCCTCCTTTTTCCTTTCTTCTCCCAGCCTCCCCCCACCCCCCATCAGTCTGAAGAAGGGTTTCGGCCCGAAACGTTGCCTATTTCCTTCGCTCCATAGATGCTGCTGCACCCGCTGAGTTTCTCCAGCATTTTTGTGTACCTTCATAATTTATCTTGTATGAATTTCATGCATTTTGGTCGACTTATTCTGTGAAAGCAATTGGTTAGATGGTTCAATTATCAGACTTGCTTGATATTCATTGTAATTGGCAAAGGGCCATCAGAGAAACAAAAAGCCCTTCGACCAATGACATATTATTTTAGTTGAGTTTAGTTTAGTTTCGAGATACAGTGTAGAAACAGATCTTTTGGCCCACCGAGTCCCCACACACTATCCTCCACAAACTAGAGACAATTTACAATTTTACCAAGCCAATTAACCTACAAACCTGTATGTCTATGGAGTGTGGGGGAGACCAGAGCTCCCAGAGAAAACCCATGCAGTTCACGTGGAAAATGTACAAACACTGTACAGACAGCACCTGTAGTCAGGATCCAACCCAGGTCTCTGGTGCTGTAAGGCAGCAACTCTATCGCTGCACCACCGTGCCGCACAAATTCTGTTATTAACAGAATTGAGATTATCCTGGACCTGGACACTTCCCACTGAAAGCAAAAGCTCCACTATATTAATCTCATAGTTTGAGAATATGTATGCCACAGAAAAATACTCATGCTTGCAGAACGTAGGAACTTTCATCAATCCCATAGAATGGTTACATATGACCAGTGAAGATATAATCTTCTATAATCCTTACCTGAAATGATCATTTATAACAGTTGGCCTCTAGTGGTTTCAGCCAAAAGATGCAGGTGCTCATTTTTTATTTTTTTTGAAACCTTATTTTAGAAGGGATAGGAAATGCTTATCAGAATGTCGGATTTTTTGACCATACAGCTAGAACCTGTGCATTTTCTCCAAGTAGTTAATCGGATGTAAAATTGAGAATCTGTTGATGCAAAGTGTAATGAGCCAGAATTTACCATTGAAAACACCAGTGAAATGCTTTGTGCACTTTTGATGGTGAATTAACCCACTTAAAATAAACAGGTTAACACCTCCATTACATTAGAAAAGGAATGTCAGACAAATCTGATAAGTATTCCCTTGGTAATATCACCAGCTGTATTTGGTAGGCTCTCATTTAAAATTGTGACTAAAATTTCCAGAGTGACCAATTGTCAGAGAGTGAATTTGTAAACTGAGCAAAAATTGTCCACATTCCTGAAACTGAGTTAAGTGGCTTAAATAAACATTTTTTACTGGACTGATTGGTCTTGATTTCTGGACTTTACAGGAACATTTTGATTGTATGGGTAATTTTATATTGATGGAGCTGATAATTAGAAATTATACGCTCAGGCCAATTATCCAGGTGATGTTTCAGAAATAAATAGTATTTTATCTTGCAGCTGAACTGTTGACTGCTGTAAAAGCCCTTAAGCTTTAGATTCCTACATATCGAAAATCATGTCCTTAGGGATGTCCTTTCTGGAGACTGGAAATTCTCAGTTCGATCAGCCCTCTTTTGGCAAATGCGGGCCTAATAAATTAGAATTCTGAAACCTGATCGAAGTATGTCCTGCCACATTGAGCTTTGTGGTCTTAATATTTGATCACCTCGATTCAGATAAGACCATTGTTTTTTGTTTTTTTTATATTTTATTTATTAGAAGTGAGTACAATGCATGGGTATAAAAACGATGTTAACATATTACATTCTCTGTACAACTTCCCTTTTTTTGTTAAAGAGAGAAGGGAGAAAGGAGAGAAGAAAAAGAGGTTGTGAAAAGTGAAGAATAGATTGGTGAGCGTGGGTGAAAAACCAATAAAGAAAAAGTGAAAGAAAAGGAATAAGTGAAGAAGGAAAGCAGGAGGGAGATTATTCCATTGCCACAGTGAGATGTTTTTTTTTTCAATATTCTAAATCATCTTTCACCCATACCTGAAACTGTTGGTTTTCATGATACTATGTCACCACATGAATCCAAGAAATCAATAAATGGGGACCAACTCCTTAAGAATTGGTCTTGCTTGTCTATTAGGAGGAGTCTCATTTCTTCCAAATGTGCTGTGTCCAGCATATTACTGATCCACATTTTAAATGTTGGTATATTAGCATTTTTCCAACTTTAAGTATAAGTTTTTTTGCTGTTGTTATTAACCCATAATTGAAAAATTAGTTTTGGTGTGTATTTAATTTGTTCCCATCTCCACTTACTCCAAATATAATAATTTCAGTGTTAGGTTCCATTTTTGTCTTAAATAGCTTTGAGAATATATCAAATATATCACACCAAAATTTATAAAGTTTTGAACAAGAGACAAATGAGTGCGTAATATTGGCATTTTGAGAAAGACATTTATCACAGATGGGAGAAATATTTGGATAAAAATTATTCAACCTAATTTTGGAATAATATAATCTATGTAATATTTTAAATTGAATTAAGTTCTGTCTAGCATTGATCGAACATTTATGTATATGTATCAAATATTTTTCCCATGTTTCTTTTGAGATTTTTATCATTAATTATTTTTCCCAGTCATCTCTAATTGCCTCTGTTGATGGTAATTCTATATTTAAAATACTGTTATACAAGTATGATATTAATTTTGTTGACTCCGCATTGATATTCATTACTTCTTCCAGTGGGTCTAAAATTATACTTTTGAATCTTGGTATATATTTCTTCATAAAGTCACATACCTGTAGGTATTTAAAATATTGATTGGTATTCAATTTAAATTTTGATTTTAGTTGTTGAAATGATAATAAATTTCCCAATTCATACAAATCGCCTACCTTTTTAATTCCCACTTTTTCCCATTGTTTATATGTTTTATCCATACCAGATGGTTTAAATACTGGGTTATTCACTATTGGTGTTAACACTGATAAATTTCTTCATTTTAAAGTTAATTTTATTTGTTTCCAGATTCATATTTTATTTTGTATAATTGGATTCTTCTTATATAACATATTATTCAGCTTTATTGGGGAAAAAATGATCGCTCCTAGATCGTATGGGGCGCAATCCTCTTTCTCCATTCTTATCCATTCCAACTGTTGAGCAGAACTGTCCAACCAATAAATTATATTTTTAATATGTACTGCCCAATAATAGTATAGAAAATTAGGTAATGCAAACCCCCCCACCTCTTTGGGTTTGCACGTGATTTCTTTTAATTCTATGTGCTTTATAATCCCAAATAAAATTAAAAATATTCGAGTCTAATTTAAAAAAAAAGTGTTTTGGTATATATATCAGTATAGATTGGAATAAATATATTATTTGTGGTAGCGCTATCATTTTTATAACGTTTATTCTGCCGATTAGTGACAGTGGGAGCGTTCACCAAAATTTAATCAGTGAATCAAATATATTTAATAATGGTATAAAATTAGCATTAAATAATGATTTATATCTTCTAGTAACTTGAATACCCAAATACTTAAATTTTTCCGTTGCGATTTTAAATGGAAATTTTAATAGGTGATTCGCTTTCTGGGGTTTTAATGAAATAATTTCACTTTTATTTCACTTTTATTCCAATTTATTCTATAACCGGAGAAAGAGCCAAATTCCTCTATTAGATTTAATAGATCCGGATGCCTTCTTATCCTTTCAGGAAGCGGCTCTATCATAAGTGCAAATAGCAGGGGTGATAAAACACAGCCCTGCCTATTGCCCCTCGATAATTGACATTTTGAAGATAATATATTATTAGTTAGTATTCTTGCCATTGGTTAATCATATAGTAATTTAACCCATCTGATAAAATTCTCTCCCATATTAAATTTTTGGAGTACTTTGTATAAATACTGCCATTCTACCTGATCAAATGCTTTCTCTGCATCCAGAGATATAACTGACAAGTCTTCCTTTTCCGTTTTGTATGAATACATTATATTAAAAAGGCGTCTCAAATTGTTAGATGATTGTCTTTTAGGTATAAACCCCGTTTGGTCCGGATTTATCAATTTATTAATATATTTACTCACTCTTCTTGCTAAAGTTCTTGCTAAAATTTTCTGATCTGTATTTAGGAGTGATATGGCTCTATATGAGCCCAGTTCTTCTAAGTCCTTATCTTTTTTAGGTATTAACGTAATTGTGGATTCGGCTAATGTTTCTGGTAATTTATTTTCGGTAAAGGCATATTTATATAACTTAAATAACCGTGGTACCATTAACTCCTGGAAACCTTTATAGAATTCATTATTAAAACCATCTGGTCCTGGCGTTTTCCCATTTTTCAGCTCTTTTATTGTTTCACTTATTTCTAATAAGACCATTGTTAATCATTTTAGATTTCTTGCAGGCTTTCAAGTCTACTTCTCAAGGTGTGACCATGCGAATTGGAATTGCCTCTGCAAAAGTCTTTGGGCACAAAAATGTGACGATAACATTGGTATGCTGTTTGGTTTGCTAATTTAATAGCCAAGTCAAGAGTCAAAAGTGGTTTATTGTCATATGTCCTGGGTAGGACAATGAAATTCTTACTTGCTGCAGCACAACAGAATATGCGAATATGTAAACATAGTACATAACGGGGGAAGAGAAAACAAAAGAAAAAGTTCAATAAATAACAAATATAGTGCAATAATAATAGTCTTTTGCTGTTCAGAGCTTATTCGTTGTTGTGTTTGATAGCCTGATGGCTGTAGGGAAGAAGTTGTTCCTGAACCTGAACGTCACAGTTTTCAGGCTCCTGTACCTTCTTCCTGATAGAAATGGTGAAATGAGTGTGTGGCCAGGATGATATGGGTCTTTGATGATTTTGGCTGCCTTTTTTGAGGCAGCGACTACGATAGATCCCTTTGACGGTGGGGAGATTAAAGCCGGTGATGAACTGATAGAGGTGAGGAGTGTGAGGAAGATCAGCAAGCCAGGGAACCAAGAGTGTAAAATCACCAGCAGTGGAATATTCCACATCAGCCCATGGTTGAGGATAGTGGATGAGCTTTTAATCTCATGTGTCTGCTTGTTGTAAAAGCAGCCACAGCTTAGTTCCTAACAAAAGCACTTGTTTATCCATGTCATTCAGACCATTACACTTCCTGGTGTGGGGAATTGAAATGCTGTATTGGTACGTTGGAATGGACACTGCAGGGGTTAAATGACATCACTCAGGCAGGGTGGAAGTATATTTGGTATGTATTTGGCATGAGCTGGAATTTTGATATTGATGAAAGACACAAGAAGGTGGATAAATGTTTCACTGGCCAATAATAATTACAAACCTACACATGCAACACAACAGTGAAGTGTACCAAAGATACCGATGAACAGATAATGGACCATTTTCTCAGTGCTTCTCCTATGTAGCCAATATGCCTTCATCAAAATGCACTGTTTAATAACTAGGCTCCCCAACATGCAACCAGCTAAGTTTTGACAGGCCTGCTTGGCTAGCTTTGGGAATATTTCTGACCTATGGACTTTTTCTAAAGATGTGAAGGAAACCTGTTATACTGTATTAACATGATTGACTTGAAATATACCACTTGCCACATTTGTATATGAACTCTAAAAGAAGTAGGATTTTGCTGATATTCTGTTGCTCTTAGTAAAAAACACATAAGGAATGACAGGAAACGTAGGATTTATTCTGTCTGGTCTAACTTGTATCTAAAGATTGCTAAATAATTTGAAAGAGAAATTAACTTGATCATCCCTGTTATATTTGTATTAAATTTTTCCAATGTTATTTTTAAATAATATTCCTTCAATATTTAAACAAGACTTTCAACAGAGTTTCCTCAAAGACAACTTGGCCAATGAGACTGTGTCTTCTCGTCGAAGGAGTCTGCTAAGAGAAGAATGTTTTATCTAATTTGAACATTAATTTATAATGACGAGAAACTAAACCTGCTGAAGCAAGAGTGAGACCAGCTGCATTAACAATAGCAAAGGGTTTCCTCAATTGCAACATTATGTGGAGCAAGGATGCTAACTTAATTTTGATAAAATAAAGGAATTTCTTCCATTTTCCTTCCTTTTACATGAGTAACAAGCTACTCTGTAAGAATGTGATTATCTGTGTTTCCTTCGCAAGGCTGTGATGCTCTGGAAAAGCCAGCTTTTTGTTGTTAACATTGAACAAACTGCTGGAGACACAGTGACGCAGCGGTAGAGTTGCTGCCTTACAGTGCTTGCAGTGCCAGAGACCCAGGTTCGATCCTGACTACAGGAGCTGTCTGCACGGAGTTTGTACATTCTGTCCGTGTCAGTTTCTCTGAGATCTTCGGTTTCCTCCCACACTCCAGAATACAGGTAAGTAAGTAAGTAAGTAAGTAAGTAAGTAAGTTTATTGGCCAAGTATTTACATACAAGGAATGTAGGTAAATTGGCTTGGTAAATTTGTAAATTGTCACTCGTGCGTGTAGGATTGTGTTAATATGCTGAGATAGCTGGTCGGCGCGGACTCGGTGGGCCGAAGGGCCTGTTTCCATGGTTACTGTTTCAGATGACTCCATATGATGGAATAATAATTAATTTTTCACTCTCAAGTGCAAATGCTCCATTCATCTTTCGCATTTTTGTTTACTCCAGATTGCTGATCATGAAATTTATTTTTATTGGAACTTAATTAGTTCTGAATATATACTAGAATTCTGCATATTCCCTGCCAATGTTCATTCCACACGTGGTCTGGCAGTGGTAGTTTTGTAAGCACTACACCATCAAATGATCAAAGCTCCTGTGACATCTTGATAGTAGCAAACCAACCTGTCATAGTAATAATTCTGGTAAATAAATCCAAAAGTCAAAGTTCAAATATTAAAGGAAAGTTCTGAATTCCAAACAATCTCTGTGAAGCACGTGGAATTAATAGACTTCAGGCTCCTGGTACAAACGAATTTTCACTATTTCACCTATGCAGTAAAAAATAGTTACTCAGTGACTACTCCAGGCGATGCCAGTTACTCAAAAGCTTCTCTAAGTTTTCTGAATTACTCAGTGACTGTTCCAGCTTGACTTCTTGCTTTGAGCCATAGGGATTTAGTTATTATGATCATCCTTGCCTACTCTTGATTTTGGGATTTGCACTAGTGCCAGAAATCCAACCTCAATCAGACG